>NC_134687.1:112413481-112615981 GCF_050947455.1 Rhinoderma darwinii
TGAGAATATTTCTGGCAGCGTGGAAAATATTCTAAAGCCCTTGGTGAGGTGCACACCCAGTTATGTCCAGGACACCACAGACGTCCTCTGCAAACTCTCAGCCCTAGGTCCACTACCAGAGGGAACAATATTGGCAACTATGGATGTGGAGTCTCTGTATTCTAACATCCCCCATGAGGATGGCATAGCCGCATGCCAACACTTTCTTCAAAAGAACAATCTAGCGACAGAGCCAGCTCTACAACTCATCAGGTTCGTACTCCATCACAATTATTTTTATTTGACAAAGACATATATCTGCAATGTATGGGAAGCGCTATGGGTAGCAAAATGTCACCACAATATGCTAACCTGTTCATGGCCAAACTAGAGGAAGAGTTTTTAGCAACCTGCGCAACTAAACCTCTAGCATATTTCCGGTACATTGATGACCTGCTGATTATCTGGACAGGCTCTGAACATGAACTTCTTTCTTTCCACAAAAACTTCAACAAGCTCCTTCCTACCATCAAACTCACTCTCAACTACTCAACATCTCAAATACATTTCCTGGACATGACCATATACATGAGAAGCAATACCATACAAACAACAATCTACCATAAACCTACAGGCCGTCCAGCATATCTGAAATGGAACAGCTTCCATCCGAGACACATAAAGAAATCCATCATCTACAGCCAGGCTCTGCGATACATACGGATCTGTTCAGACAGTGAAGACAGAAAACAACACCTGCTATCACTGAGGAATACATTCTTACAACAGGGATACCATCCACGAATTATATATAATCAGATGTACAGAGCCACAAGAATTCCAAGGAGAAATCTTCTGGAGTACAAAAAGAAGGAAGACAACAGCAGGGTGCCCCTAGTGGTCATATACAACCCACAAATGAACATCTTGAGAAAAATTGCTGCTGATCTCCAACCTATATTAAACAAAGACAATAAACTGAAGGAAATATTCCTGAATTTACCTCTCCTTGAATATAAAAACCCACCAAACCTAAGGAATCTCCTGGTCAGAAGTCCCTCTCATCACCATCAGACACTGGCACTTTTCCTTGCAACAATAGAAAATGCAAGACCTGTACCAACATCTTGTCATCAAACACCATCCACATACCAAACACGCAGCAGGACTATAAAATCACTGGCACATTCTCCTGTACATCCTCCAATGTAGTGTACATGATCCTGTGTACAAGGTGCATCAATAAAGGAATCTACATTGGAGAAACAATACAAAAACTACAAACCAGGATGAATCTTCACAGACATACAATAAAACAGGAGGTGGATACACCCGTGGGAAAACACTTCTCTGGACCTGATCACAGTTTGGCAGATTTAAAGGTACTCATTCTGAAGGGTCATTTTAAAAACAACAGAGAAAGAAAAATTTGGGATTTCAAGATAATAAAATTCCAGTCATTGACACAAGGCCTCAATCTAACACCAGGATTTATGAGCTACTACATGGACACACGTCACATCCCCCATCAGACTGACTCCAGATGCCTTAACTCCTAAGTCATCACCCCTATAACCTCAGTTTTATTGCCCCGGCTAATCTTAATGATGTATCACCTCATGTACTAATTGTCTATGTGTAACATTTTAAATGTTGTGCTTTTTTTCCTCAGTCATTCATTTGTAAAATGCCTGACGAAGGGGCCTCTGTGCTCTGAAAGCTTGCATATAGAACTTTTATGGTTAGCCAATAAAGGTATCATACCTATTATACTTTTGTCTTTTTTGACACAAAAGTATTTGACATTGCACATCCACTGGAAGAAAACAATGAAGGAACTCATTATATGGCAGTAGTCAGAGATCATAAAAACTGTGAGCAATTGATACACAAAGAATATTGGAAAATTGTGTAACTTTTCATTTTACAATGAATAAACTTTATTTGATGAAACCTTAATACCCATTTCAATTGCTGGATTATCTTTTACAGAAGCGGTATACAGTATTAACATAAATGTGCAGTTTTCTACTTCATTGTAAAATTATAAAGATGTAGATGGCAATCACTAAACATTCCTTGGTCTGTTGCGTGGTCTTGGCCCCTATTAGCATGAAACCTTGGAAACAAAAATGTTTGTACATAATGAATGTCATAAATCCCTTACATCTAAATGTGACAGAAGACAACATTACTGCATGGTTAGTCATATTTCTGTAGGGTTGCTAAACACCATTAGACTTGTGTTAAAATTATGTTGCACTGGTTTATATGTTTCTCCTGGAAATTGTATATTAAATATTTAGATATGCTTGTCATACCAAGTTCTCTGAAAAGTGAGAATCTGTATCGCCACTGAAACTTTGAAATATACATGTAATTTTGAAACCATCTGCTTTGCATGAGCTATTTCTGGCACTAAAACAAATGCACTCACATAAAAAAAAAATTTTGAATTGAAATGAGTACATATGCTGCTAACAAGCTAATTTAATGCCCAAGATTTTGGATTATCTATGTGTTTTCATGTAAGAGAGATCCCCCCCCCCCCCATGGGTTAGTCTTGCAAAAATTATAAAACTAAATCATTGGGCTTCAATTGAAGTGAACAACATTCATGAAATTATAGCATAAACTAAAAATACACAAAGTGACAAATAGCAACAACACCACCTACTCAACAGCTAACTTAGTAATGCTGGATCTTATTCAAGCGATAGATCATAGTTTAGGCATACTCTTAAAGATAATTGAATACCACACCGAATATAAAAAAAATACAGCAGAAGCATTGATGTGTATTTTTTTTCTTCAAACCTTTTGTTCTTTCAAAAATAGCTGAATTTTGTTATTTAAACAAGACTAGTGATTAAGTAATGAACAATTGATAGCTAACATGTTCATTTGGGCAGTAGAAATATAATGAGAGGAGTCCAAATTAATATGTGGTCATCAATGGACTTAAAGGTTTGAATGTGTGAGCCTATCGGTCAGAACAGACTTTTTTTTTTCTCAAAGTATGAAATATTGTTACATACATAGTTAGTACGTTTGAATCATTCTGCCCTAAAAGAAAAAAAATGTCTTCCTTCAGACTGGATCAGCATTCTAACAAGAATTCTATACATTGACATAGGAGCTGATATTATTTTGTTCTAAGAAATTATCTAAACCATTTTTGAACCCATCTCATGTTCCTGTTGTGACCACCTCCTGAGGTAGGCTTTTCCAGAGATTCACTGTTGTTATGGTAAGGAAGCCTTGCCTCCTGTGGAGATTGAAACCTTTTTTTTCTCCACATGCAATGCCCCCTTGTCTTTTCAGGGGATTATACAGTTCCCACCAAAAGATCCGGAACACCATCATAACTTTTGAACGGCTCGAGGTAGAGGGTTGAAATTTGGTGGGATTTAATGGGGTCATAAAATCTACCAGGGAAAAAAACACCCCCACCCCCTTAGTTTTTTTTGTTTATTTTTTAGCAATTAACAAAATGCAAAGGTAATGAACAGAAGAGAAATCTAAATCAAATCAATATTTGGTGTGACCATCCTTTTCCTTCAAAACAGCAGCAATTCTTCTAGGTACACTCGCACACAGTTTTTGAAAGAACTCGGCAGGCAGGTTGTTCAAAACGAAATCAGTGGTTTTAATGTTATGGCTAATCAGTATATATATATATATATATATATATATATATATATATATGTATATGTATATATATATATATATATATATATACAGTCAGGTCCAGAATTATTTGGACAGTGACACAATCTCCATGATTTGGGCTCTGCATGCCACCACGTTAGATTTGAAATTAAGCAGCTGAGATGCAATTGAAGTGTTGACTTTCTGGTTTAATTCAAAGGGTTGAATAAAAATATCCTGTAAAACATTTGTCTACACAGCCTCCTGATTTCAGGGGCTCAAAAGTAATTGGAAAAATGAACATTACCATAAATAAAAACATTTTTTTTTAATACTTTGTAGAGAATCCTTTGCAGGCAATGACTGCCTGAAGTCTGGAACCCATGGACATCACCAAACGCTGGGTTTCCTCCTTTGTGATGCTTTGCCAGGCCTTTACTGCAGCTATCTTCAGTTGTTGCTTGTTTGTGGGTCTTTCTGCCTTAAGTTTTGTCTTAAGCATGTGAAATGCATGCTCGATCGGGTTGAGATCTGGTGATTGACTTGGCCATTGCAGAATATTTCACTTCTTTGCCTCCAAAAACTCCTGGGTTGCTTTCATTGTCCATCTGTACTGTGAAGCGACGTCCAATCAACCTTGCTTCATTTGGTTGAATCTGAGCAGAAAGTATATCCCTGAACACTTCAGAATTCATCCGGCTGCTTCTGTCTTCAGTCACATTATCAATAAACACTAGTGACCCAGTGCCTTTAGCAGCCATGCATGCCCATGCCATCACACTGCCTCCACCATGTTTTACAGAGGATGTGTTGTGCTTTGGATCATGAGCCGTTCAAAGCCTTCTCCATACATTCTTCCTCCCATCATTCTGGTACAGGTTGATCTTAGTTTCATCTGTCCAAAGAATGCTGTTCCAAAACTGGGCTGGCTTCTTTAGATGTTGTTTGGCAAAGTCTAATCTGGCCTTTCTATTTTTGAAGCTGATTAATGGTTTGCACCTTGTGGTGAACTCTCTGTATTTGCTCTCATGAAGTGTTCTCTTTGTGGTAGACTTAGATACTGATACACCTACTTCCAGGAGGGAGTTCTTCACTTGGGTAGATGTTGTGAAGGGGTTTTTCTTCACCATGGAAAGGATTCTGCGATCATCCATCACTGTTGTCTTCTGTAGACGTTCAGGCCTCTTGGAGTTCACCAGTGAGCTCTTTTTTTCCAAGAATGTTCCAAACTGTTGATTTGGCCACTCCTAACATTTGTGCTCTGTCTCTGATGGATTTCTTCATTTTTTTCAGTCTAACGATGGTCTGTTTCACTTGCATTGAGAGCTCCGTGGACCTCATGTTGTGGGTTCACAGCAAGAGCTTCCAAATGCAAATGCCACGCCTGGAATAAACGCCAGACCTTTTACCTGCTTAATTGATGATGGATTAACAAGGGAATAGCCCAAGCAGCCAATTAAATAGGTTTAACATAATGACATAGTTACATAGATAGTACGGCTGAAAATTGTCCAATTACATTTGGTCTCTTGAAAAAGAGGCAGCTACATATTAAAGAGCTGTAATTCCTAAACTCTTCCTCAAATTAGGATGTGAATGGCCTCAAATTAAGGCTGGGAGTCTGCACTTTAAGCCCACATTGATTATGTAACTGAATATTCAATATGTTTTAACAAACAGCTAAAATGCCAAGACTTGTGTCACTGTCCAAATAATTCTGGACCTAATTGTGTGTATATATATATATATATATATATATATATATATATATATACTGATTAGCCATAATGTGTTGGAAGTAGGAAAATTAGGCAAGCATAAGGACGTGATGGACTTTGACAAGGACCAAATTGTGGCTAGATGTTAGAGAATCTCCAAAATTGCAGGTCTTGTGGTGTGTTCCAATTACAGTATGCTGTGGTTAGTACTTGCCAAAAATGGTCAAAGGAAGGACAAATGGTAATCTGGCGACAGGGAAGAGGACATTTAAGTCTCATTGATGTGTGTGGGGAGCAAAGGCTAGCCCTCCTGGTACGATCCCTCAAAAGAGCTGCTGTAGTGAAAATTGCTGAAAAAGTTCATGCTGGCTTTGATAGAAAGCTTTAAGAACACAAAGTGAATCGCAGCTTGCTGAGTTTTGAGGCTGCATAGATGCAGACAGGTCAGGGTGCCTATGCTGACCCCTGTCACTGGTAAAAGTGTCTTCAAGGGGCATCTGAGCATCAGTTCTGATGAATGTTTTCTTTTTCATCATGGGGATGGCCGAGTGTGTCCATGGGTATAGGCAAATGAATTATATCCACTATGAAAAGTCCAACCAGGAAAAATGTTATTGCTTTGTGGGAATCTAGATAAAGAGAGAGAGAGAGAGAGAGAGAGAGAGAGAGAGAGGACTGCAGACAGAGCTAGAGAAGAGACTGAGAGATAAACACAATACAGATTTTTTTTAATTATTGTTATTTGTTTATTTTAAAGCGCCATTAATTCCAGGGTGTTGTACATATGAAAATAGGTTTAAACATATAACTTTAGACAAATAAAACAACAAGAACAATTAACATAAACTTAATAGATAGCAAACTGGTACAGAAGTAGGGGGCTCTGCCTTCAAGGGCTTACAATATACAAGGGAAGGGGGAAAGAGACAGTAGGTGAGGGTAGAAGCTCTTCATCTGATAGTGTAGCAGCAGCAGCAAAATTACTATAGGTTGTAAGCTTTTCTTATTTTGAAGGTTTTCATGGTGGGAGAGAGTCTCATGTGCAGGGTCGGGTTAGGAGAGTGCAAACTGGGCAATTGCCCAGGACCCCCAATTCCAAGGGGGCTCCCTGGGGATCTGGGAACTGGACTTTTGTCTTGGTCCTCCAATCCCCGGGCAGTACCACTTTAAACTGTATCCACAGCCTCACGCAGATACAGTAAAAACCTATGGCAGAGCAGGGTGCCATAGGCTCCCTGCACTGCCATCCTCTAGGCCACAGGCCACTTTAGGCAACAGGCCTACGAGACAGCAGGATCATGCACAGGATGTGAGTTGACTATTGTCTATTAGGGGCCACTATTAGCTATCAGATCCCCAGACTCTCAGATAGACGATGTCCGGACATCTTCCACAGCTGCTCCCCTGACTCTAAAACTAAAGGAGTTTCAATCCTAATTGCTCAAACTGCACCTTGGGTTTATATGGACTGTCACCGTGATGATACTGGAAGCTACCACTTTATCGAGGGTAAGATGATAGATTCTCTTTTTACGTTTGGTACGACTTATCTCCCCAACACTTGACAGTCCAATTTTCTAGACAGCATGCTCGGGGATGTTGAAGATTTCCTGGAGGGGGTGGTTTTTCTCAGGGGGGAACCTCAACATGGCTCTGGATCCTCTGCTTGATATCTCAAATGGCTCCTCTCACCTATCGTTTGTTTCCCTTCGAAAGGCCAAGGCTGCCTTACAACATTTTCAACCAAAGGAATAAGTATACCCTTCCAACCGCGATTACTCACATTACTCTCATGTCCATGATTCATACTCATGCATTGACTATTTATTCCTTTCCCACACTAACCTCTCCTTTCTGCAGTCTGCTCACATTGGCACCATTACCTTCTCAGATCATGCCCTAATATCCATGTTGCTTTCCCTCCTGTCCTCTCAACCACGTTCTTGAAGATGGCGTCTTAATAAGAGCCTTCTACAAGAACAAACGGTGATGGACTCCATTCGCAAAGATCTCCAAGAGTTCCTCCCCAGTAACACAACACAGGACGCCTCCTCCCCAGTAGTCTGGGAAACAGACAAATTCTTTATACGTGGAAACTTTATTAGACACGGCTCTCAGCTCAAACGACTGATGAACTCTCAGTTTACAGACTTAATTTCCAGAATTAGCAGAATTAGTACTCTGGAGAAATTCCATAAATTCCATAAATAGCACTACAGACTAGAACTGAACTTTGCCAACTCAGAGAGAAGCTTAAAAGCATGTCCCATTCTTATGCGAAAACCTCCCTGGTCAAATACCGTCGCCACTTCTTTGAATTTGGTAACAAACCTGGGAAGACTTTGGCTACAGCCCGTTCGTTCGTTCGTTCGTTCGTTCGTTCGTTCGTTCGTTCGTTCGTTCATTCATTCATTCCCCATATTTCTGATTTAAACGGTCACAAACTTTCACTCTCTTCTCGCATAGCAGACACCTTCCAGTCCTACTATTCCTCACTTTATAATATTAACCCTCCCCTTAATCCACAAGCCCTCATTTAACGTGAACTCTCCATTATTTACGAGCAGGCCTTCCCACTCTCCCCCAGGAGTCCGTCTCGGTTCTGGAGGACCCTATCACGCTTCCTGAACTCCAATTAGCTATTAAAGAATCCCAAATGGGCAAAGCCCCAAGTCCAGATGACCTCATGTTAACATACTACAAAACATTCCTCCCTGACTTTCAGGCTCACTTTCTTTCTGCCTATAATTCCCTCACCTTAAATGTCACCCTCCCACCGGACACGCTCAGGGCCCACATATCAGTTATCCCCAAGGAAGGGAGAGATTACCCCCAATGCTCAAATTATAGTCCCATTTCCTTCCTGAATGTAGACCTTAAATTATTTTCTAAAGTCCTCTCTACCCGCCTTACCCACTTGCGACAACATATCATCCATCGAGACCAAGTTGGATTCATGCCCACCAGAGAAGCCAGAGACAATACTATTAGGGCCATCAACATTCTACATTATCTCTCCACCTCCTCTACCCTGGCCATCATTTTATCAACTGACGCCGAAAAGGCCTTTAACTGGGTGGATTGGAGATTTCTTACCCAAACCTTGAAACACATAGGTCTTTGATCCAACATGCCTTGATTGATTGGTAGTCTCTATACTCACCCCTCTGCAGCAGTTAATACTAATACAGTACTGTCTGGCTATTTTCCTCACGAATTGTCCCCATCAGGGTTGTCCCCTCTCCCCTTATCCAAACCGTTAATCTCTCTCCCTAACCTTATCTCTGAATTATCTCAATTTACAGCCCTATCAAACTACAAAATTAACCTCCAGAAATTGGAAGCTCTCAATATTTCCCTAACCCAGTCGGCCTTGCATCATTGTCCTCTTCAATCCATTTAAATGGTCCCTGTCTACATTACAATACCTAGGGGTTCAACTTACTCCACACACATCAAGACCTTATCAAGCCAACTTCCCTTAACTACTAGCCCCTGTTAAAAAAGACCTAGACAGGTGGGCACAGGGTACCTTCACATGGTTCGGTCATTGCTCAATACTGAAGATGAATGTATCCCCAGGATACTTTGATTGTTACAGGACCTTCCCATTCATATTCCCCGTTCTTTCTTCAATTTAATTGCCTCCCTTTTCACCAAATTTGTGTGGAATAACAAACCAGCTCGAATCTCTAAGTCACTACTATATAGAACTAAATGACATGAGGGAATTGGACTACCTGATGTTTATGCTTACTACAGAGCCACACATCTCAGCAGGTTGGTAGATCGTTGGCATCGTCATGCTGACACAAAACTATGGATCCCACTGCAGTCTCATTTCTGTTCATCGCCTCTTCAGATTTTACCCTGGTTACCCAACTTCCCACCACTCTCCGCTTGTCATCCCACCATTTTTTCCACCTTGGCGATACTCAAAAGATCTACTGATGACCAACTGCTACCCCATCCTTCCGACATGCCTCCGATATTGGGCCACCCCTCTTTTACACTGAGCCTGTCGGATCCCATGTTTCAGAGATGGACGTCCTCTGGCTGCTAAATGGCCACTCATTTTCTAACAGGAGACTCTTGGCCCGCGCTCGAGTCTCTTATTTTTACTCCAGACCCATGTCCATTGGGATTCTGGAGAGCGAACCAACTCCATCACTTCCTTCTCTCCATTCCATCCCCATCCTCCCTCCCCATGATAAAACAAAGTTGGAAGTACTTTGCGCCAGTAGTGGACCAGTGAGACATGCTTTATACCCTATCTATGCTATGTTGGTTCCCCCCTCATGCAACCTCTGCCTCCCTTTTTGAGTAAATGGGAACATTATCTGAACCTGTCTTTCTCTAACTCTCAATTAACGAGATTATATAGTTTAACTTACGAGTCATCTATTTCTAGTCGTATCCAAGAAGCGGGATACAAACTTTTATCCAGATGGTATTATGTCCCATTCGGACTTCATTTCATGTTTCCCAATGTTTCCTCACAATGTTGGCGATGCCAGACTGCTGAGGGTACCCTGCTACATACTTTTTGTGACAGTCCAGTGTTGTTACCTTTCAGGCGAGAGGTGTGGAGAATAACTTCTTCCTTCTCAGATTATACCATACCATTCACTCCACCCTTTTTCTGCTACAAAAGGTCTATTCTTAGACACTTGGTTAACAGTGCCCATGCTTGTATAACAGCCCTGTGGAACCGTACGGAACCTTCCTCCGGCTCTATTTCCTCAAGAAAGAGGAAATAAAACGCATGGAGGACCTCACTTCCCAGTTGAAAGATCGACATGACTCCTTCTCCAACACCTGGTACCATTGGATTGTTTATCAAGACACCACGGAATATAAATCCATCATGGCCACCTGAGGTGGAAATATGATACGTCCTTCGTTGTGGTGTAGCTTCCTGTGTCTACAGGGGTGGAGTCCGTTTTTTTTCCTCTTCCTTTCTCTTCTTTCCCTTCGTACTGATGTGGAATTGTTGCATTTGTATGTTTATAATACAATATATTGGGCCTGCGTGCCCTCTCCATTCCCCTATGTTTTAGCTTTTATTTTTGTCCTTCCCTCTGTGGGATTTCCCACCATTATTTTTATTTTTGTATCCCCTGACTTGCTTCTTACAAATTTGAAAAAAAGTCAAAGAATTTATAAAAGAAAAATAACAATAATCATGGTGGTGATAAAGTGACATCAGAAACAGATATCACATCACTCATTATTTGTATGTATGTATGTATGTATGTATGTGTATATATATATATATATATATATATATATATATATATATATATCTACATATAATAAAAGTGTAAACTTTGCGTGTCTGTACATTGAAAATATTTGGGAAAAATATAATTGGGGGGATGAAGGATTAGTGATAGAATGCATTAAGATAATTTTTTGATTTTTTTTGTCTGTTTATCTGTTTGTTTGTGCACACATCACATAAAAACTACTAACCCAATTCGGATGGAGTATTTAGAAAAATATAGGGGTCAACTTGAAGTAACATTTCGTTTTTATTTCATCGCAATGAAAGCTGGTGGAGCTGGTGGACAAATTTCTGGGAGGGGCTGGTGATGAGCCAGCTGTCGTGGTCCATGTGGGTACCAGCAACAGAATAAATGGTAGGTGGAGGAGCCTTAAGAATAATTTTAAAGAACTAGGCTACAAGCTGAAGGGAAGGACCTCCAAGGTTGTATTCTCCGGAATACTGCCTGTGCCATGCGCATCACAGGAAAGACAGCGGGAGCTCAGGGAGTTAAATGCATGGCTGAAGTCTTGGTGTAGAGGAGAAGGCTTTGGGTTCCTAGAGCACTGGGCTGACTTTTCATTGGGGTACAAACTGTATTCTGCAGATGATTTGCACCTAAATGGAAGGGGGTCCGCTGTGCTCTGGGAGAGAATTCTATCTGGGATGGCGGAGTATTTAAACTAGGGCTGAGGAGGGAGGCCAATGTAGAAAATAAAGGGGTAGTTAGGTTAGAGAGGCTCAGACTATATTGGTGGGGGGAGAAGCAGACTGTGGGGAGAGGACTAGGCAACAGTATAAGGAGATCCTTTCGTTACAAAACAGCAGTGAAAATAAAAATGCCCAAATGTCAAATAATCACATTTCAGATACTGAAAGTGAAACATTTAAAGGCAAGTTAAAGTGTATGTTCACAAATGCCAGAAGTCTAGCAAGCAAAATGGGGAGCTGGAGGCCTTGGTACGGGAAGAAAATATAGATATAGTTGGTGTTGCTACAACATGGCTGGACTCTTCACATGATTGGGCTGTAAATCTACAGGGTTTTACACTGTTTCGGAAAGACAGGGCGAATAGGAAAGACGGTGGTGTATGTCTGTATGTGAGAAGCGATATGAAGGTGAGTGTGAATGAGACATTAGAGGGTGAAGATTGTGAGGAGATTGAAACCTTGTGCGTGGAATTACAAAGGGAGGTAAACACTGAAAAAATTACTTTTGGTGTAATCTATAGACCCCCAATATAACTGAGGAGATGGAATGTCAGCTACAGTGAAGGAAATAAGTATTTGATCCCTTGCTGATTTTGTAAGTTTGCGCACTTTCAAAGACATGAACAGTCTAGAATTTTTAGGCTAGGTTAATTTTACCAGTGAGAGATAGATTATATAAAAAAAACAAAAAAAGAAAATCACATATTAAAAATTCTATATATTTATTTGCATTGTGCACAGAGAAATAAGTATTTGATCCCCTACCAACCATTAAGAGTTCAGCCTCCTCCAGACCAGTTACATGCTCCAAATCAACTTGGTGCCTGCATTAAAGACAGCTGTCTTAAATGGTCACCTGTATAAAAGACTCCTGTCCACAGACTCAATTAATCAGTCTGACTCTAACCTCTACAACATGGGCTAGACCAAAGAGCTTTCTAAGGATGTCAGGGACAAAATCATAGACCTGCACAAGGCTGGAATGGGCTACAAAACCATAAGTAAGACGCTGGGTGAGAAGGAGACAACTGTTGGTGCAATAGTAAGAAAATGGAAGACATAGAAAATGACTGTCAATCGACATCGATCTGGGACTCCATGCAAAATCTCACCTCGTGGGGTATCCTTGATCCTGAGGAAGGTGAGAGCTCAGCCGAAAACTACACGGGGGGAACTTGTTAATGATCTCAAGGCAGCAGGGACCACAGTCACCAAGAAAACCATTGGTAACACATTACGCCGTAATGGATTAAAATCCTGCAGTGCCCGCAAGGTCCCCCTGCTCAAGAAGGCACATGTACAGGCCCATCTGAAGTTTGCAAATGAACATCTGGATGATTCTGAGAGTGATTGGGAGAAGGTGCTGTGGTCAGATGAGACTAAAATTGAGCTCTTTGGCATTAACTCAACTCGCCGTGTTTGGAGGAAGAGAAATGCTGCCTATGACCCATAGAACACCGTCCTCACTGTCAAGCATGGAGGTGGAAACATTATGTTTTGGGGGTGTTTCTGTGCTAAGGGCACAGGACTACTTCACCGCATCAATGGGAGAATGGATGGAGCCATGTACCGTCAAATCCTGAGTGACAACCTCCTTCCCTCCACCAGGACATTAAAAATGGCTCGTGGCTGGGTCTTCCAGCACGACAATGACCCGAAACATACAGCCAAGGCAACAAAGGAGTGGCTCAAAAAGAAGCACATTAAGGTCATGGAGTGGCCTAGCCAGTCTCCAGACCTTAATCCCATCGAAAACTTATGGAGGGAGCTGAAGATCCGAGTTGCCAAGCAACAGCCTCGAAATCTTAATGATTTACAGATGATCTGCAAAGAGGAGTGGGCCAAAATTCCATCTAACATGTGTGCAAACCTCATCATCAACTACAAGAAACGTCTGACTGCTGTGCTTGCCAACAATGGTTTTGCCACCAAGTATTAAGTCTTGTTTGCCAAAGGGATCAAATACTTATTTCTCTGTGCACAATGCAAATAAATATATATAATTTTGACTATGTGAATTTCAGTTTTTTTTTTTTTAATATAATCTATCTCTCACTGGTAAAATTAACCTAGCCTAAAAATTCTAGACTGTTCATGTCTTTGACAGTGGGCAAACGTACAAAATCAGAAAGGGATCAAATACTTATTTCCTTCACTGTATATAAACAGATGGAGCGTGCTTTACACTAGTGATAATGGGAGATTTTAATTACCGGGTTATTAATTGGTGTCATGGTTCGGCTTCAACTGCAAAGGGGAGACATTTCCTCAACCTGTTGCAGGAAAATTTTATGGGCCAGTTTGTGGAAGACCCGACTAGAGGTGAAGCTCTGTTGGATCTGGTCATTTCTAATAATGCAGAGCTTGTTGGGAACGTCAATGTTCGTAAAAAACCTCGGTAAGCAGTGATCACAATATAGTTACATTTTACCTATACTATAAAAAACAAACACAGGCTGGGAGGGCAAAAACACTTAATTTTAAGAAGGCCAGTTTCCCCAGGATCAGGGCTGCAATTCAGGATATAGACTGGGAAGAACTAATGTCAAATAATGGTACAAATGATAAATGGGAGATTTTCAAATCTACTTTGGGTAATTATAGTGCAAAATTTATTCCTATAGGTAACAAGTATAAACGACTAAAATTAAACCCCACATGGCTTACACCTTCTGTAAAAAGGGCAATACATGACAAAACAGGGCATTTAAAAAATACAAATCTGAGGGTACAGCTGTAGCCTTTGGTAAAATATAAAGAGCTTAATAAAATCTGTAAAAAGGTAATAAAATCAGCAAAAATAGAAAATGAAAGGAAGGTGGCCAAGGATAGTAAAACAAATCCCAAAAAATTGTTCAAGTATATAAATGCAAAAAAACCAAGGTCTGAAATGTGGGACCCCTAGATAGCGGTAATGGGGAGTTGGTCACAGGGGATCAAGAGAAGGCAGAGTTACTAAATGGGTTCTTCAGCTCTGCATATACAACAAAAGAAAGAGCAGCCGATGTAGCTGGTGCCAGCTCAAGAACGTCAGGCCAGAACTCGCGCATAAGAAACTTCTACCCAGCGTGAGTCTCAGCTAAGTACACAGTGTGCTCGCATGGCGGCCTCTTGGTCTCTAGAGAGGAACGCAAAGCGTGACTCTCTGCTGACCGACAGAGCAATGCATCGTCACGCAAGTCTGAAACTTTCACCGACAGAGAATCTCGCTTGAGTTGTCAGAGAGCTCACACAGCGGCCTCTCGAGAGCTTGAAAGTAGTGAAGAACGTGAAGCGCGATTAACCGCCGATCGCAAACGTCACAACTATGCCAGAGCTCTCGAAAGCGAAGACCAATATCAACGACAATTGGAATCAGCTAGAGAGAATTATGAACGCACGCGCCAAGATAATGAAAGTTATTTATTGACTGAAAGGGAAAGAGTAGATGAAATACGGCAGGCAGAAACAGCAGAACAACGTCAATCACGCTTAGAGGCTGATCAAATTCGACACTCTCTTAATAGAATGTCTATTTCATCAGAAGATTCAGATGACTCTCAGGAGTATGGTGCGGCAAACAATGTTATTCCTTTGGTCAATAAGGAAACAGCAGGTTTTATGTATTCTTCTAGGATTGACTATGCTGAATTCGCTTCCGTAGGTGGTATGGCCGTAATTTGCAATTTTTGCGCTGCTCTCAAATGGAGAAAAGAGCCAAATGGAATCTTTTGTTCAAGTGGTAAAGTTCACATTGAAAAATTTCAAGAACCTCCAGAGCTTCTCAAACAACTTTTAAATGGTGACCATCCACAATCAAAACTCTATCAAGGGAAAACAGCTCCTGATTTTCAGCCATTTTTTGAGCAACTCGCATTTTTCGCGGCGTTATTTTACAGCCGTTTTTGGAGCTATTTTCCAATAGAGTCAATGAAAAACGGCTCCAAAAACGTCTCAAGAAGTGACATGCACTGATTTTTCGCGGGTGTCTTTTTATGCGCCATTTTCGGAAAACGAGGCATAAAAAAACAACCCGTCGGAACAGAATGCCATATTTCCCATTGAAATCAATGGGCAGATGTTTGTAGGCGTTCTGCTTCAGATTTTTCAGCCATTTTTTGGGATGTTTACAGCCCGAAAAATGGCTGAAAACACTACGTGTGAACATACCCTTTCCGTTTACATAACAGCGCATTCCAAATGACATCTTTTGGGGCAAAACTAATTACAAAGGGACCATTCATGCCAACCTTCAAGGTCCAAGGCCAAGTTTACCATCTCATTAGATCTTTGCTACCACAAGATGAGCCAAAATTTCTTCAGATTACAATGAACAGGCCAATATCAGAAATCAGAACTTTCCACAACTAAATAGTAACCTTATATCTCCACTTAAAAACATGCTGCATCAGGTGATTCCGTACGTGTATATTTTCAAAGCTGCATTACAGACTATTCCGCAGGGGCAAAGCAATGGTTACAAAATGATCATCAGCGCAGATAAACGTCCTGTTGCTGAACACCGCGCCAGGTATGACGCCCCCCATCACAGATGAAGTTGCAGTGGTTATAGTTAATCAGGAGTGCGAAAGGCGTGACATCGTGACAATCGCCTGCAACACATTTTCGAAACACACAGAGCTTACGACGCCCTGCAATATCCTTTAATTTATTGCCACGGCGAAGATGGGTAAAATTTTGGACTCTACCAAGTTAATCCTACTACTAGGGTAACAAATTTTTCTAAAAATATGTCAGCCCAGCAATTTTATTCATACCTGCTGCACATAAGGCGTAATCGTTTAATCTATTTGCAATGATTTAGAGGATTGTTTCACCAATTTATTGTGGACATGTATGCAAAAATAGAGACGGAGCGTTTAGTGTACATACGCAGTAGCCAGGCACATTTACGTGCTGAAGATTACGTGCATCTGGAAGATGCCATGCAACAAGATAATAACGTGGAAAACTTAGGGTGATTAGTTATCCTGCCATCCAGTTTTACCGGTGGTCCGCGTTACATACATGAACGCAAGTTTTATAACGTTTTATAACGTTCACAACTAATCCAAATTGGTACGAAATTTCCCAAGAACTTCTCGCAGGACAGGCGTCTTATAAAAGGCATGATATTATAGCCAGAGTTTTCCACTTAAAACTAAAGTTGATGATCGACCTGATCACAAAACAGAAAGTTTTCGGTTCAGCTCTTTGTTTCATGTACAATGTTGAGTGGCAAAAGTGTGGCTTGCCACACGGTCACATTCTCCTGTGGCTGCAAGAAAAAGTTTGTCACGATGCTGTTGACACAGTCATGAGTCATGCAGCGCTTTAAATAGAAACTCTCCTTGCATGATGGAGGGTCATTGCTCTCGCTATTAGAGAAAACGATGTTGGGGGAAAATGGGTATCCTTTGTATCATCGAAGATCACCCCTACAAGGCGGTTTCACAGCTACAGTCAGGTTACATGGTCAAGAATTTTTTTGGACAATCGATGGGTTGTGCCCTATTCACCGGTGATATCAGGAACATTTCAAGCTCACATCAACGTTGAAATATGTAACAGCGTCGAAGCTATCAAATATATATGTAAATACGCCAACAAGGGTAGTGACCAGGCCATGTATGCGTTGAGAAATAATAATGAATACGACAAAGTCACGAGGTTACAATCTGGCCAATATATAAGCACTTCTGAGGCGATGTGGCGCATTTAGAGCTCCCACATTCACGAGAGAAATCCGCCAGTGTTGCATCTTGATGTTCACCTTGAAGGCGGGCAACGGGTGCACTTCAAAGCTGAAAATGTGGCAGACCGGTTAGAAAACCCGAGACAAACCACTTTCCTGGCATACTTTCAACTTTGTGAAACAGATGATTTTGCAAAAACACTGTTATATAACGAAGTTCCATCATATTATACTTATAATAAGCAGCAGGGTGTTTTCAACCGTAGAAGACGTGGAACAGCTGTGAATGGCGTGCCCGGCAGTTTAAAAGAAAACGTCATTTGAAGAGTCTATACGGTGCATCCAAACAACTTACTTCTACATACAGTGCGAGGACCTATTTCTTTTGTCGAATTGCGAAATGTTGACGATATTGAATATCCAACTTACCAGGCAGCTTGCTGACTGTGTCACTTGCTAGATGGAGTTGAAGCATGCATCAGCGATAGTCCACATTGCTTGCGTCATTTGTTTGCCATTTTGCTGTTTTTTTGTGGACTTTCGGATGCTGTACAATAACGGCGAACTGAACGACACGTTGCGTGAAAGTATTATGAATCAATGTTTGCTGGTTATCCAAGACATAGTTACATCTATAGGGGATAATCCTGTCTCTCAATATGGTATGCCCGCACCAGCTTTAGACGGGGAACGCATTAACAGGCAGTACGCGGCGGAAATAATCTATAATCCAGCGGAACTGGCCTAAACATTGCAAAACGATGTCTCGAGTCTGACATCGGAACAGCGTATGATTTTCGATCACGTGTGTCATAGCGTAGATGGTACGTTGGGAGAAATCCTGTTTGTAGGTGCACCCAGTGGGATGGGAAAAACATTTCTCACCAAAGTCATCTTGGCCCAAATACGCAATCAAAGCAAAATTGCTCTTGCTGTCGCTTCATCGGGCTTAGCAGCCACATTGTTGCCCAGAGGCAAAACCGCCCATACAATGTTCAAGATCCCAATTGACTTGAATCTTATGGAAAGCCCAGTGTGTAATGTTTATAGAAACAGCGACAAAGCAAGGGTTCTACGCGATTGCTGCTTAGTAATATGGGACGAATGCACTATGGCAAACCATAAAGTGGTAGAAGCAGTAGATAAAACCTTGCGAGATATCAGACAAGATGACCAGCCCATGGGTGGTATGACAATGCATTTCTATTATAAAGGTACAGAAGGAGTAAATATAAAACGTAGCTTTTATAAAGCTGTTAAAACGTGGAACATCACACATTTACTTATAAAGACATATACTGACATAAATAACAAATCATGAAAACTCTTGGCTATGCGAAAGAGCTATTTTGACCCCTTGCAACGACCAGGCAGCAGCAATAAATGCTGAAATATTGACGTGTGTTCATGGGGAAAGTGCAGAATATATCTCTATCAAAAGAGTCATTGAACAAGAAGATGCTACCAACTATCCGGTGAAATTTTTAAATTCCCTAAGTACACCCGGTCTTCCGTCACACAAAATGTATTTAAAAGTCGGCGTCCTCATAATTCTCCTTAGAAATTGAATCCCACCAAAACTATATAACAGCACCCGACTAAAAATCACAAATCTACAACAAAATGTGATAGAAGCTGATATTTTAACAGGATGTAGCGCAGGTGATAGCGTTTTTATACCCCGAATGCCCCTCATTCCAAATAATTTTCCCTTCAGTTTTAAATGTGTACAGTTTCCTGTTAGCTTATGTTACGCTATGACCATCAACAAAGCGCAGGGCCAAACGCTGTGTGTTGCAGGCGTGGACCTCAGTGTCAGCTGCTTTGCACACGTCCAGCACTATGTGGCTCTCTCCCGTGTTAGCAACTCCACCAATCTTTATGCACACATCCCTGGTGGTTCTACTGCTAACATTGTTAACAGGGAAGCGTTGTCGTAGTGAACCTGACTACTGAAAGAAACTATTTTTAATTGAAGTTTGCTTATTGTCTTTGGTTTTTTTTTTCACTTTGTTTTGAGTATGGTACAAGGCTAGGAGTATACTTATAAAAAACGGCATTGGTACGTTTTTCAGTGGTCTGCGTGTACGAAGACGCTGGCACAGTTTTTCAGTGGTCCGCGCGTACGAAGACGCGGGCACAGCCTGTATATATGTATATATATATATGTATATATAGAATTGCTAATGCTGCTGAGGCTACCACAAAGTACAGTTTACTCAGTCTTTAGCATGAAGCTCAGCAAACAAACACATTGCACTTTGAATAGAAACTTTTTCTTTATAAGGGCTTATTCAGACGAACGTAAAATACGTCCGTGCAACGCGCAGGATTTTCACGCGCCTCGCACGGACCTATGTTAGTCTATAGGGCCATGCAGACAGTCAGTGATTTTTGCGCAGCGTGAGTCCGCTGCATAAAACTCACGACATGTCCTATATTTGTGCGTTTTGCATCACGCACCCATTGAAGTCAATGGGTGCGTGAAAATCACGCGCACCACACGGAAGCACTTCCGTGGGACGCGCGTGATTCGCGCAACAGCAGTAAAAAGTATGAATGAAAACAGAAAAGCACCACGTGCTTTTCTGTTTACAAAACATACAAACAGAGTGTCATAATGATGGCGGCTGTGCGAAACTCACACAGCCACGCATCATACGAGGATGACACGCGGAGCTGTTAAGTGCCTTTTGCGTGTGCAAAACGCCGCGTTTTTTGTGCGCGCAAAACGCACACGCTCGTGTGAATCCGGCCTAAGTCTTGTGGTCAGAAAAACCAGTGCAGATTCAGTGATGCCTCAGTAAAAAAAAAAAGGTTTTGTGGAAGACGGAGTGGCAGTGGATGGGGTAATGTAATAGAAAATCCCTGTGCCATGTCACCCGCCAGTAAGAATGTGGTTGGCCGTAGCGCAAGTAGAAGCATCATTCTCGAAACCAGCCGTTCAGCCAGTAGCAGCAGGCCACAGTTTTCCATTGCCTCCAGCAGGCATATTATTGCGGAGGAAGTAGACTAGATGGCTTGCTCATTATCTGACTCATAGCAGAATGATTTTACCTCTGACACTGTGACTCTGAGCCAGTGTTCAGATCATTCATCCTACTTATTCTCTTCCTCCATTGCAGGTATTTTGCTGACCAATAGAAGCATTTATTTTACGTCATCTCTGGCGTCACGAACCACTAGTGGGGTGCCTACTTTTCTCATAAAAGACAGTACCCTGGGTGCTAATGAAGAAAGATAGTGTTCCTGTTGATGAGTTATATGAGAAAAGAAGGCAGCGTTTAGACTGCGAAGAGGAGGAAGATCAGGCGGAGGATCAGGCATTAGTAGCGGTGGTGATGGTAGGGTATTGGTGGCCGCTGTGGAGGTAGTGGCAATAGGGGCAAATATAGAGGTGGGAATCAGAAGGGCGGCAAGGAGCCTATGGCATATCAGTCTGAGAAAAATGGCAGGTTTGATCATGATTGTGTATTGGACAGGACCTTGGAACCGGAGGCATTAGTAATGACATCAGAGGAGGAGGTTGGTGGCGGCGATAAGGTGCGGACCAAACTTATGGCCAAAAAATCAAAACCGACCAGTAGCAGATCCGCTTCCACGGTGTAGGCATTGACATAAAAACTACAGACCTTGGATGGGGGCAGAAATGAGGCGAGCGTTGCTGGTGGTGGTTTTGTGCGGGTATCTCCTGTGTGAGACTTTTTCTTCACATCGCTGGCCACTAAAAACATTGCATTGGTCAGCAATGTGAGCAAGACCATACTCCTCACTGTTGTCATTCTAATAGCCAGGTCATATCACCAAGTAGTATATTGTTGCTGTTGCACTCATCACCATCAACATCATCATCTACTGCTTCTCCTGTTCCTCCTCCTACTTAAAGGGAATGTGTTGCCAGAAAAACATGTTTTTTTTAAAAAAATTAAACATTTAGTGTGTGGGTGATTAAACATTGTTCAAATTTTTTTTATTTTTTTGCACGAGTCCAGGAAATATTATAAATTATTTCTAATTTATAATACTACCCATTTTTGGTCACTAGATGGAGCTGTTCCCAAAATTGCAGCATTGCAACGTTGGGTTAAAAGCCCTCGCTCTAGTGAGCTCTCAGCATTCCCCCCTCCTTTATCCTGGCTAGTGCCGGGATAAACGAGGGGTTTGAACGATGTAACCTCCTACACTGTGTGTCGCCATTTTTTGAGCTAACCCACAGTGTAGTAGGTTTACATACAGTAGTAAACACACACAAACACGAACATACATTGAAATCTCTTACCTGCTCCTGCCGCCGCGGCTCCCTCCGGCCCGTCCGCTCCGTTTGCTGCCGCTGGTGCAAGTGCACAAATCCGGAAGCCGCGACCGGAAGTAGTAATATTACTGTCCGGCCGCGACTTCCGGTCCACAGGAAAATGGCGCCGGACGGCGCCAATTTAGAATAGGACTGTGTGGGAGCGGCGCATGCGCAGTTCCCACACAGACGCCGTACACTGCAGTCAATGGGACGGGAGCCGTTCGCAGTCCCTATGGGACTGTGGCTGCCGTATTCCATGTCTGTATGTGTCGTTAATCGACACACACAGAAATGGAACAAAAAATGGCAGCCCCCATAGGGAAGAAAAAGTGTAAAAATAAGAAAAAGTAAAACACAAACACACAAATAAATATAAACGTTTTTAATAAAGCACTAATATCTTGAACATATGAAAAAATTTTTGGGTGATGACACTGTTCCTTTAACGTGCAGCAATATGCGCTCAGTAATCCGCTTATGGATTCCACTGCTTTTAGGCAAGTGATGGAGTGCACTCAGCTTCAATGGAGGATACCTAGTCACCATTATTTCTCAAAGAAATCCGACTCTGCCTTGTACTCTCATGTGACAGAACATGAGTCACTCCTTGGAGTTGTTGCTGTGCGGAAAGGGGCATGCCACCACCGACTCATGGAGCAGCAGTTACGGCCATGGACAGTACATGTCTTTCACAGCCCAGTAGGTCAATGTTTGTCATGAAAGTGGAGACCACATACCGCTGCACCGAGGCCAGGTGACACCTCTATGATTGTGCAGGTCTGGTTCCGACACAAGGCACTTCTCCACCCCATCCTTGATCTCCTTAATGGACATCTTCCTGCCCCCAACAGCAACAGGGCAGATCATTGCTTCCACTCCCCCCCCCTCCTTTCATATGTATAATCTCAGGTGCTTCCATGCTATCTTACACCTAATGAGCCTGGGCAAGAGAAGCCCCACAGCAGGTCAGTTGGTGTTCTGCATTATGCAGCAAATTTCCCACTGGTGTCCCCATGCCAATTATAACTGGGCAACATAGTAAGCGACAATGGCAGGAATATTGTGGCTGCATTGCATTTGAAGAATATAACACATGCTCCCTGCATAGCACAAAACATAAATTTGGTGGTGCAACACCTTTTCAAAACATATCGCGAATGGCAGAAAGTGCTGACTATGAACAAGAGAGTCTCTATGCATTTTACCCATTCTTATATGGCTAAGAAACCCTCAGTACTTGCAGTGAGAGGACAGTCTGCCTTTGCACCACTGGATCTGCAACGTTCCAACTCGCTTGAGATACACCTTGCATATGCTGGACCGTCTGTATGAGCAGCGTAAAGCGGTCAATCATTACATAATGCATTAGACCACTAAAGCAGGGAGCATGTGTTATATTGAGCTCAAGCAGTGGCAGCTCATCAGGGACTCAGGCCATTCGAAAAGGCCACCAGATTTGTGAGTAGGAACAACATCGGCATTGACAATGTCCTCCTCATTTGATATATATTGGAGTAAAACGCTCACACTGATGCAATAAGGGATGGAGAAAAAAACAACTTCCACATCTTCCTTACCCCCCTGTGGCTGCTGGGGACCTGTATGGGAGAGGTCTCGTGCGGGTGGAAGTGGAGGAGGATGAGCAGTTGGTGGTGGACATGGCATTGCAACAGGCACAGCTATGGGACAATAGCATCTATAATACCTTTTGGGCATTAATATATTTCGCAAGACATAATGCAAACGTCAGAAAACCAATATATGTCTTAAACACACAGTATAAATTTCAAATCATTACAGACACAAATTGTCCATAAATATCCCTTATTGATCCATAACTTTGAACATCCCCCCCCCCAAAAAAAAACAACAAAATTAAAAATTGTTCATCTAAGACCATCAGCTTTGTGTCACCATATAAAGTATTGGGATCGTATAATCTACAACATACTTAAATTGTTCCAGGGAAAGGGAAAGCGTATAGTGAAACACAGTCCCAAATCCCTATGTGAAAACCCACCTACGTTAACGCCATACAGCCCCCCTGTAGATAACGCCATACAGCCCCCCCTGTAGATAACACCATACAGCCCCCCTGTAGATAACGCCATACAGCCCCCCCTGTAGACTGTATGGCGTTATCTACAGGGGGAACTGTATGGCGTTATCTACAGAGGGGGACTGTATGGCGTTATCTACAGAGGGGGACTGTATGACGTTATCTACAGGGGGGACTGTGTGGCGTTATCTACGGGGGGGACTGTGTGGCGTTATCTACAGGGGGGACTGTGTGGTGTTACCTACAGGGGGGACTGTGTGGCGTTATCTACAGGGGGGCTGTGTGGCATTATCTACAAGGGGCACTGTTTGGCGTTATCTACAGGGGGGACTGTGTGGCGTTATCTACAGGGGGACTGTGTGGCGTTATCTACAGGGGGACTGTGTGGCGTTATCTACAGGGGGACTGTGTGGTGTTATCTACAGGGGGGACTGTGTGGCGTTATCTACAGGGGGGACTGTGTGGCGTTATCTACAGGGGGGACTGTGTGGTGTTATCTACAGGGGGACTGTATGGCGTTATCTACAGGGTGACTGTATGGTGTTATCTACAGAGGGGGCTGTGTGGCGTTATCTACAGGGGGGACTGTGTGGCGTTATCTACAGGGGGGACTGTATGGCATTATCTACAGGGGGACTGTATGGCGTTATCTACAGAGGGGGCTGTATGGCACTAACGCCATACAGCCACCACTGTAGAGAACGCCATACAGCCCCCCCTGTAAAGAACGCCATACAGCCCCCTGTAGATAACGCCATACAGCCCCCCTGTAGATAACGCCATACAGCCCCCCTGTAGATAACGCCATACAGCCCCTGTAGATAACGCCATACAGCCCCCCTGTAGATAACGCCATACAGCCCCCCTGTAGATGACGCCATACAGCCCCCCCTGTAGACTGTATGGCGTAATCTACAGGGGGAACTGTATGGCGTTATCTACAGAGGGGGACTGTATGGCGTTATCTACAGAGGGGGACTGTATGGCGTTATCTACAGGGGGGACTGTGTGGCGTTATCTACAGGGGGGACTGTGTGGCGTTATCTACAGGGGGGACTGTGTGGTGTTACCTACAGGGGGACTGTGTGGCGTTATCTACAGGGGGGCTGTGTGGCGTTATCTACAGGGGGCACTGTATGGCGTTATCTACAGAGGGGGACTGTGTGGCGTTATCTACAGGGGGGACTGTGTGGCGTTATCTACAGGGGGTACTGTGTCGCGTTATCTACAGGGGGACTGTGTGGTGTTATCTATAGGGGGGACTGTGTGGCGTTATCTACAGGGGGGACTGTGTGGCGTTATCTACAGGGGGGACTGTGTGGTGTTATCTACAGGGGGACTGTATGGCGTTATCTACAGGGGGACTGTATGGCGTTATCTACAGGGGACTGTATGGCGTTATCTACAGAGGGGGCTGTGTGGCCATATCTACAGGGGGGACTGTGTGGCGTTATCTACAGGGGGACTGTATGACGTTATCTACAGGGGGACTGTATGGCGTTATCTACAGAGGGGGCTGTATGGCGCTAACGCCATACAGCCACCACTGTAGAGAACGCCATACAGCCCCCCTGTAGAGAACGCCATACAGCCCCCCTGTAGGGAATGCCATACAGCCCCCCCCTGTAGGGAACGCCATACAGCCCCCCCCTGTAGGGAACGCCATACAGCGCCCCCCCCTGTAGGGAACGCCATACAGCGCCCCCCCTGCAGGGAACGCCATACAGCGCCCCCCCCCCTGCAGGGAACGCCATACAGCGCCCCCCCCTGCAGGGAACGCCATACAGCGTCCCCCCTGCAGGGAACGCCATACAGAGCCCCCCCTGCAGGGAACAGGTAGTTACGCCGCTGTGCACACGGTAGCAGGCTTTTACGTCTGAAAAGACAGACTGTTTTCAGGAGAAAACAGCTGCCTCGTTTCAGACGTAAATGCTCCTCCTCGCATTTTGCGAGGCTTCTCTGACAGCCGTAAATTTTGAGCTGTGCTTCATTGAGTTCAATGAAGAACGGCTCAAATTACGTCTGAAAGAAGTGTCCTGCACTTCTTTTGACGAGGCTGTATTTTTACGCGTCGTCGTTTGACCGCTGTCAAACGACACACGTAAATGACAGGTTGTCTGCACAGTACGTCGGCAAACCCATTCAAATGAATGGGCAGATGTTTGCCGACGTATTGTAGCCTTATTTTCAGACGTAAAACGAGGCATAATACGCCTCGTTTACGTCTGAAAATAGGTTGTGTGAACCCAGCCTAATACTTTATAAGCGTGGGCGCAGCTGTACTGGAAATGGCTTTTATTTGTACAACAACAACAACAACGTGTTTCAAGGCCGTACCGGCCTCTTCGTCAGGTTAGGTACAAGTGACACTTGTACCTAACCTGACGAAGAGGCCGGTACGGCCTTGAAACACGTTGTTGTTGTTGTTGTACAAATAAAAGCCATTTCCAGTACAGCTGCGCCCTCGGATATTCCATTTTTTATCTCCCTATATCCTGGATCTACATAGTGGATTTTTACCAATCTTCAAACCGGAATTTGGGCTGCAACTGTCTCTACCTAAGTCTAACTTGGACACGCACCTTGGGATGTTATGCTCCGAGCATAACAACATCAGGTCAGCACAATTGACCACTTTTTTCCTTTTGTTCTCACCTAATACAGGCTCATGCACTATGTGCGCTTTGTTTCCTTTTTCCCTATAGCGTGATAATACTTTATAAGGTAATGCTGACACAAAGCTGATGGTCTTAGGGTCCGTTCAAATACTTCCGATGTCCGCTTCAGTTTACATCAACACGCCGGAGTTTACCTCCTGCGTGTTGAAGAAAAGCTGGAGACAAACTGATGCTAGAACGGATCCCATAGCTTTCTATTGGAACTGTTCTGGCACAGGGGACATCAGTTGTGGTGCCATATGGCGACGGACCTCCCTGGGAGGCGGATCCAAAAACTTTACCTGTAGCGTTTTTAGTTCCGGCTCCTAGGGAGGTCCTATCTATTTTAATTGTGGCCAGATGAACACCGGCTGCTGCCGCATCCACCTTCTGGCAGCACCTGGCAGGAAGTTGGATGTGAGCTAAGAGCGGAATCCCCGGTCATAGCATTGCCGGGGATTCTGCTCCAGGCGGAGACCCTGACGACTACCCTCCCACCTGCCCCAGATTCAGCAGGAGAGTCCCGGATTCCGGGCGGTGTCCCGCTGCTCTGTGCGGCCGGGGGTATGTCCCGCTGTCAACTGTTTGCACCCTCAGGTCCCTGCTTTAAGTGCTGTGCTTGGGGAAGCCCTTGACATCACCATATATGGACAGTGGCGTCAGGGGGTCCTCCGAGAGGGAAGCCCCGGCCACAGCGTCTACAATGCTCTGTCCGGGGATTCCTCTGCTAGGGGTACCTATTGTAGTGCTATCTACAAGTAAAAGGGGGTAGCACTATATACAGTGGGGGTGGTGCTATCTTCAGGTGGGGTGCTATATGGCACAATCTACATGGGGTGCTATGTGGCACAATCTACATGGGGCGCTGTGTGGCACCATCTACAGGGGGCGCTGTGTGGCGCTATCTACAGGGAGGCTGTGTGACATTATCTACATGTGGTACTGTGGCATAGTATATAAATATAAATATTGTTTCAATACTGATTCTGTTGAATTAAAATTGGTTATTATTATTAACACATAAGGGAGAAAACTGAAACACACGGTCGTAGTAATACTCATACATATATGAAAAACAATCATAACGTGGTATCATATCAAGAAAAAATTAAAAACATTTACATGGAGAAAAATTAAATTCAGTTAAAAAAGATTGAAGAAAAAAGGTTTCTTTGTATAAATATGTAACAAAGTATTAATTTAATTTAATTCAACAGAATCAGTATTGAAACAATATTTATATTTATATACTATAATTTTGAATTGTTTTTGAGCAATATCGCTTGTAAATTAAATACACAATATTATGTTAACTTTACGTAATTCCAACTTACCTATTTCTGGTTTGCTAGCCACTCCTCATTTAGTGAATCTTTCCAATCACTGACATTTACATAGCAGCTTTAACAGCTGACAACCGAGCATATAGGTGAGTCTCAAACACACGGTCATTACCTCTCCTGCCATGATTAAGAACGCAGACTGCGTTCGAAACGCGTAGGCTCGGGTATACACCCTGACTACTCCTGCCTTGGGACTGTGTCTCCCTTTCGATTTTAAGGATTTCTTCAATAAATATGGGACTTGCTTTTCCCTTTTAATCACCATCAGCGCTGGATAATTTTTTCCTCTACCTTGCTATTTCACACCGCATGCCGTCGCGGGGATCCAAGCGACGCTGCTGGAGACGCAGACCGGTGAGCTGGAGGTTTCCTCCCTGTTTCCACATTATTAGTATTACGGCATATCCTCCGTGCACATCGGCTAAAAGCTTGATTACACACTCGATTTACATTGACTCTAACGTTACTTCAATTGAAGTCAGGAGCAACCTTGAATATCTATGTTGTGCTCCAGGATAACCCTATAAACGAGTGCAACAGCTATTATTCCCAAGGCATACATATACTGCATGTATCTACTGATGCAATCAACATTTTTTTCATGTGTGTTTTTAACTAAGATTTGAAGAATATTACTATCACTATTCATCTATTATTTCAATTTATAACTTTCCTCAATCGTTTGGAGGGTATTACAATTACAACATGTCTTTTTCTCAAACGCCCCAGCGCTCAAGAGCAGAAATGGCGGCCATGGTATTCAGAGATTCAGATTACCCTGATTTATCCAATTCATCCTTGCATAATAAATGTAAAGAATTGGAAAAACTATCAGCTACCAAAACCAAAGTATGGTGGGATTTAACCAACCTACAAAATTAAATTTCCAAAAAAATGATCCCAAGGGGTCTAAGACTAAGAAAAACGCCAACTCACAATTATTCGGAAGAATTCTCAACAGAATGGAATAACATTCTGACTGACTGCTCAATTAATCTCATGCGGCTGATTACCAAACAAGAGGATATTAAATTAATGGAACTACAAACGGACATTAGCAAAATAAGGGAAGAGATTAATTTATCCTCCAGCTCACCAGACTTCACATTGCTGCAAAAGCGAACCAATGATCACCTGGAGCAATTGGAAAAATCCATTGCAGAAACTAAAAAAACCAAGTTTCAGAGAGATAACCAGGACTACAGCAATAATGAAGTCTATACGTGGCATAAAGTCAATTACAACAAACACAAGACCAAATCTATTTTGAGAAACAGAAGATCTCCACATAAATATTATTCTAACTCCCACAAAGTCAGTTTCAGTTCAACTGAACCTGAAACCACAGGGCAGAGGAGGAATTGTCTCCGGCATAGGATCTTTGACAGAGAGGACATCTGAAAGGTTGGATACATTTCTACAGTCCCTTGTCATCAGAGTACCAGGGCACCTCAAGGACACCAAAGATGTCCTTGAGGCTTTTCATAACAAAATGTGGCATCATGACTATACGTGGCTCAGTTGTGACGTTGTCTCCCTCTATACCAGTATCCCACACACAATTGCTCTTGAGGCCCTCACGTATCATCTCCATAAATATAGTGGGTATGATCAGGTTATGCAAACATTCCTGGTAGAGATAACCCATTTTCTCATGACGCACAACTACTTCAATTTCGCAGGAAGTTTCTACTTACAAAAAAGAGGAGTATCTATGGGGGCCAAGTTCTTCCCCTCCATAGCCAACCTCACCATGGCATGGTGGGAGGAGCACTTCATATTTTCTCCAACAAATCCATGTTCCCAATTTATCCATTGGTATGGCAGATACATTGATGATCTCCTATTCATTTGGGAGGGAGATGTGTCTGCCATACCGATGTTTTTGTCATTCATGAACAGTAATGTATCTAACCTCAGATTCACTCACAACTACAATTCAACATGTATTAACTTCCTTGATCTCAAATTGACTTGTAAAATCAGAGATATCATCCGCTCCGATATCTATTGCAAACCAATATCAGGCAATACTATATTGCATGCCACTAGTTGTCATCCTACTCATACCATTTCCGCAATTCCTATAGGTGAGTTGACACATGCCAAACGAAATTGTAGTTTACATACAGGATATGTCAAAGAAGAATCTGCCATCTGTCAAAGATTAAGGGCCAGAGGTTACAAGGATTGGACACTAGCAAGGGCCAAAAATATTGTTGGAACCAAAAACAGAGATTCCCTTATATCTACTGACAAAACCAGAATCACTCCAGAAAACTACACTACAAGTTGCAGCACTCCAACCCTTGTACTACAATTCAGCAAGCAGTTTGATACTATCAAAAATATGGTGTTAAAATACATTCCCCTCCTTTGCGAAGATTCAAAATTAGAGAAGCTTCTGGAAGATGGATGTAGGGTAGTGTCCCGTAGAGCACAAACCCTGGGTAACATACTGTCCCCGTCACTTGTGACAACAAATAATCCCAAACCTACATGGTTGACACACAAGGGGTTCTACAAGTGCGGTGCTAGTCCCTGTAAATTTTGCACATTTGCCAAAATAAATAAACAATGCTCAAATTCCACAGAAACGACCAGCTTTGCAGTTAAATCCTATATTAACTGCAATAGCGATTACGTAGTTTATATCATTGAATGTACAGCTTGCAAACTTAAATATGTAGGCTGTACAACGAGGAAGTTTAAAATTCGCATTTTAGAACATCTTAGTTACATTAGAAATCCATCCATCACCAATATTTCGAACGCAGCCAGACATTTTATCACTTGTCACAACAGAAATGTCAGCTCATTTTGTACCTATGCCATTGAGAAAGTGAGGGGGACAATGAGAGGAGGAGATCTGAAACATCGCTTGCTCACGAGAGAGGCATTCTGGATTTATAATCTTGAAACTCGTTTTCCTCAGGGACTAAATCTCAAAAAGGAACTGATGTTCCATTATTGAATGCTGAGATACGTATATAATTTTGTACTCCAGACTGGAGAACATATATATATGCCAGGTAAAAATTGGGCAATATAATTAACCAATAAATAAAAACAAAAATCTAAAATATCTCAAGTAATAATACAAATACGGTTATAATGATTTATTTACAATAAATATACAGGCTATACACCAAGCATATATTTCAAACATTATAATCATGCATTATAATTACTCACTAACAAATACATGGAATTATTCGTCAGATTCAATCCAGTACAATAATTTTCTGTCAATAAATACTACGTACTAAATAAATTTCTTGTAACCTGTATATTTAAATTCCACTAATAATACAACTAGCTTTGCTCTCAAAAATATAATATATCTGCTAAAAACTTAAGGTGAATATGCGCATGACTATAATTACAAATATTAATTACAAGCAACTCTTTGATAATACACTACATGGCTCACTACTTTATATTTGTTACTTACGGTCCCACTGCTAGATGATCTCTTCCCGGCCACGAGGTTTCTCCCGGCCTAATAAGTTTCTTCTTTTCCAACTTTCTCTCCAGCTTGCGTTTTTCGCTCATATACATTCCTCTGTTAAGAAACAAAACTACTATCAAGTCCAATAATATTAGACTATGTACTGGACAACTTTAAATTTGAGATATATATAACACAACATTATTTAAATTAAATTTTTTGTTCGTTTGTTTTCTGCCAGTTTACGTTAAAATTTCTCTGAAAGTTCTCTCAGAATATAAACCAAATGGCTCTATTAAAAAAGTTCGGTCTTATAACATATATTGTACCAAACGAATAAAGGTGGACACTAATTAATATAGATCATTTAGCCATATGTAATCAATTGTAATGCGTCCATTTGCGAGGAGGGGCTTGGATTACCGTAGGCGCATGTTCAATAACTGGCTAAGCAGAGCACGAAGATGTGTGGAATGCGCCTTTGGCATCATGTCAAACAAGTGGAGGGTCTTAATGACATCAATGCAAATGTCACCGGCCAATGTGACACGTGTGATCAAAGCGTGTGTTGTTCTGCATAACTTTACCCGCATCCATGATGCCAGTTATGATGGGGAATATATGTTAACAACTGCACCCACCACCAACATTGTGCAGGCAGTCCGCGCAGGGCGCCCAGCAACATCTGGACTCTGAGTGCGTCAGCAATTTGCCGAGTATTTTGACAGCCCGGCAGGAGCTGTACCCTGGCAGCACGTTGCCATTTAAAGTGTTGCTAAGTTATCATTATTGGAGAGAAAGGTCGTTTCTCCCTCTAGTCCTTTTTTTGTTTTGGGGGGGGGAGTTGAGTTAGTGACCCGCAATACTTGAGGACCATTGACGTGGGTTGCGAGCTTAAATCTGGAGGGGTTTGTAGTTCCCATTTTTTTGCCCACCAAGTCATTGGCACAACATACCCTTGTGTAGACCAATGTTTTCCTGTCCTATGTCAGCGGCTCTTTGTGCCCGAGGTAAGCTAGTTGTGGGCAACAAAATACTAACACCTTAGTACCTGGAATTACAAACCCCTACCGATAAACTAATACCTCAACGATGGCGTAGATAAATGTGGTACCCTGCAAACCTGTTAACACATGTGACCTCATAGCGTGAGAAGCAATACTAATTTGGGAGATATGTAAAAGAAGGATTGTCCACACGGATTGAAACAAATAACTTCCTAGTTTATGTTCTTGACACATAAACAACAAAAATATAAACAACATAGTTGTATAAAATACCCAATCTGGTTTTTGCACCAACATGATGCTCTAAACATAAAACGTAACACAACCCTGTGAAGGGTTTCCCCTATTTGAACATAAAGGGCCTTGACCACGCACACCTACAAATCCTGGTAGGAATGTGGTGGAGAGGTGTAGGCGGACATATCAGCACCACTATGCTGTCCACGGCCCTGATGAGGATGGTCCTGAACAGCATAGTGGTGAGGAAACTGGGGCTGGTAGCCGTGAGGCTGGATGGGAGGCTGATAGGTGTGGGCAGGTCGGGAGTAGGGAGGTAAATGACGGTCAGGGCCAGCCATTGGACCAGGGGAAAAATGGCTAGGCCCTGGGCGAGATTGCAGCATATGCGCAATGGGTGGGGCAGGTTGTGAGGGGCCAGCGAAATGTAACCCCGCAGAGGGCACTGGGACAGTACGCCACTGCTCGATTGCAGTGAAGCACCGCCCTGGACTATGCGGGGGTGTAGCACTGTCGATCAGCGACAGTATGTTGGACTGGAGGTGCCCCAGCCTATGCTCCGGTACCCGGCGTACTAATGGAGCCATGCTGCTGCAAAAAAAATCTCAGTTGTCCTCATCTGCGGCGCGGCGCAGGTAGTCCAGGACACGAGCGTCCACCTGTGCACCTGCGGACGGGTTCAGTGGCCATCTGCGTCGGGGTGCTGCAGGCGCTGGTGCCACTTCCTCTGGTGGGCCTGCTTCTGGCGCCGGGGCTACTGGGGCAGGCTCCTCTGCTGTGGGATCCGGGGTTAGGGTCACCAGGGGAGCGCCGGCTTCGGACGCCTGAGACGACTCGGCCCGTGCTTCCTCTTGAGAGTCGTCCAGAATGTCGCTAGTTCTAGAATAATTGAAACGATTGTTGAGTAACACATTTTACTGCTTGAAAACCCTGCCTCTTTGCCGTATATGACATTTCAGCGAGGTCACTTTTTAAAAAAGGAGAAAGGTCGATTACTTACTGTCGCATGTCCATGATGTCTCTCAAGAACAGCAGCTGGTCGTAATATATATAACGGCGCTTCTTGGTGCCACCATCTCCGTTGTGCCCTCTGGACCCATATTCCCAGCGGAACTGGTCGCGTGTGCTTCGCCACCGTCTCTTGACATCATCCACTGTAGAATGAACAGAACAAAAAATGAACACACATGATGTTACTGCCCACACAGGCACTGCTTAGAAATGAGAGGACGCCACCTACACAGAAGAACAGGCATTATTGAAGCTGCTAAAGCTGCGACTGAACCGAAACGTTGGGCATGAGAGGAACTGTTACCATAGGGACACACTAGTGAATATGGATGACATTACACATATATCTATCAAGACATCGACTCACCAATGTGTTGCCGGTCGCGGGAGATGCTCTTGGACCACTCCTGCTGGAAGAGCGCCTCCGCAATCTGATCCCATGCCACCTCCTTCAGTGTCCGGTCATGGTATGACTCCGCACGGGTGTTCCATACCTCCGGCCTCTCCTGCACTAAAATTATGAGCTGCTCCACATCCATGTGGCGTGGCATGGCTGCAACTTGCTTGTGCTGCTGGAGTACGGTATGTTCTCTTTTCAAACCAGGGCTCTAACAACTTCCTGGTTTCAGCTGGTTTGGCCAAGTTTGCTCCAACTCATTAGCATAGAGACAACAAGTCTGGCGTGAAAACCGCGCGTTCCACGCAGGTGCCTCCGTGTGGCATGCGTGATTTTCACGCACCCATTGTTTTCAATGGGGGCGTGATGCGCGAAAAACGCAGAAATATAGAACATGTCACGAGTTTTACGCAGCGGACTAACGCTGCGCAAAAAACACGGACTGTCTGCACTGCCCCATAGACTTGTATATGTCTGCGCGAGCCGCGTGAAAACCACGCGGGCTGCACGGACGCAAAACACGTTCATGTGAATCCGGCCTAAGACATATATTGGTTAAGTACAGCTATGGGACAAGGCTCACTTTCAGTGCTGCAAACATGATGTTGATGATGTCGACAAGCCCAGTGGTCATCATGACCAACCATTGCACTTGGGGGCAGAGAATGAAACAAGTAGGTCTTTGCTTGGTTGTTAGCAACAAGCAAAGGGATGAATATTAGATAGCCATGCTTTTAGACCCTTGCTATAAAAGCAAAATGGGGGGAAATTTTCCTGTCCCAGGAAGGGAAGCAAAATAGGCATATGACCAAAATACGCTTTGTATCCAGCTTTCCACAGCTGTCACCAAACAGACACCTGCTGGCCGCATATCTGGTGAGGAGGCCCCTCTCCACTCCCTGATGAATCCCTGCTCCATCGCCTCTGCCAAATCTACCGCTAAAACAACTAGCAGAAGCAGCAGCAGCACCAGCAGCTTGTTGAACATTATGGAACAACTTTTTCACCTGCAGCACCAACCTGACGCATGTCAGCAAACGTATATGCACTGTCTGAACAACCAGGTTCAGTCATACCTGGACTGTGCCCTTTCTCCGGTAGATACCCTAAGCCCTAACCCCATGAACTTCTGGGTCAGCAGATTCGACTAGTGGCAGGAACTGTCTTGTCCACCCTCCAGTGTACTGTCAGAGAAGGTTTTCAGGTGGCGACAGAACGAAACAGACAAAATTCTCCTCCACAAGTGTGGAACACATTATGTTTGTGAAAATTAATCACACATTCATTCGTGAGGATTTTCACACACCTCCGCCTGATGCCAATGACTAGATCTGCCACTGCTGACAGTGTGGCTATTTATCACCAGCCCAATGATGCCACTGCCGCTGTCTACCTGCTGGATCCTTCCTTTTCCATTATTTTCCACACTGTTCTGCTGCTGCCCCTACACAGCCACATGGCATAAAATTATATATATATATATATATTTATATATATATATATATATATATATATATATATATATATATATATATATATATATATATATATATATATATATATATATAAAATAAACCTCTTTTATTGCCACTGACAACATGTGCCACCAGCAGCGACTTTGAGCCTGTTAATACCCCAGAGCTACATTTGCTGCCACAGCAATAGTAAATTGGACATCCATCTACCTGGTTTGCTGCTGCTGCGAGCAACCCTACCCTGAACAGGATAAACATAACAGATACTTTTCGGACGGGACTTTTAAAAAGCCCTGCTTGTTCACTTTCAAAGGTGATTTCATCCATTGAAATTAAAGAACACCAAATCTGTTGCTACTCCTGAAAAAGGGATAATTTTTGGACCACTTTTTAAAAGGTATTAGTTCTTCTGAGTTTACCATGTGTCTATAAACATCTGCCCTTAAAAAGGATAATTTTTGTACCGCTTTTTATAATAAAAGGCATAAAAAATCTGACATAGTGCAGTTTGTCTTTAAACAGGCTGTTTATTACCACTGGCTACCATCCATTTACCCATACCCATATATGTTGCTGTTACTTTAACATTACTAAGTCTGGTTTGGTGTTAAAGAGCTTGAAAGGGTTTGGATACAGTCCTAGTAAACATCAGAGAGTCAGACACAAGTTTTTAGTGCAATCGGGGCCCTGGCGATTCACGTCTACTTTATTTGGACCAGATTGGACAGCCGATTCGATTGAATTGGGCCCAAACCGATTTTCGGGAAATTCACACATCATTAGTTGACAGTAAACTTGATTGTAGCAACCAGTGTCAGGCATCTGCTGCCAAGGCAAATAATATCATAGTGTGCATGAAAAGGGGCATAGATGTACAAGATAGTTCTACTACTTTATAAATCACTAGTCAGACTGCACATTGATATTGTGTACATTATTGGGCGCCAGTGCACAAGAAAGACATAGTAGAACAAAGGCGGGCAACAAAAGTAATAAATGGAATGGGTGGACTACTACCCGGAAAGATGATCAAAATTTGTGATATTTCGTTTACAAAAAAGACAGTTGAGGGGTGACCTAATAAATATGTATAAATATATCAAAGGTCAATACATAGATCTCACTTATGATCTATTTTAACACAGGACTGTAACTATAACAAGGAGGAATCCTCTAGGTCTAGAGGAACGAAGGTTTCTACACAGACATAGAATGGGATTCTTTACTCTAAAAGCAGTGACACTATCGAACTCTCTGCCAGAGGATGTTGTTATGTTGAATTCACTGAAAGAGTTCAAAAGAGGCCTGGATGCCTTCCTTGTGTGTAATGATATTACAAGATATAGGTACAAGATTACTGTAGATGGGTTGTTGATCCAGGGATTTGTTCTGTTTGCTATTTTGGAGTCCGGAAGGAATTTTTTCCAAAAATGAGGAAAATTGGGGTTTTGCCTTCTTTTGGATCAACATTACAGGCGGAACTGGGATGGACTTATGTCCTTTTTCAGCCTCACATACTAAGCTACTACAGTATATTACTATCATATCTGTTCTTTTCGCTCTTTCTCTTGGGATAAGATCCTTTTACATTTCATTGATTCAACCAATAATCCAGACAGCTAAACTGAAAGAAAAAAAAATAGATAATTTCTTCTGTTTATGAAATATTTCTTCTACGAAGAAAGCTTAATTTTTGTGTGTATCAGTAGAATCCATAACTTCTTAGAGATGAAGTTGTTACTCTGGGAATGGTAACCTGACTAGTGTGAAAGGTGCAGCTGTTAATTTGAACAGACCTTATGATTAATGACTGGAAACTCATGAACAAACTGTAGACATCTGCGTAAGAGCTGTTTGCAACACTGATAAATACATCATCGGTTATATTTACAGACTATTTTTATCTATAATATGGTGCTCTAGTATTTCATTTAAGCAACCAAATAGGAAAAGTTTTAATGTTGTACCAAACTAACTGTGTAGTTTAATCTCATATTTACAGTTACGGAAATGTAAATTGATTTTATATACAAATAGTACTTGCACCGAGTATAATAGATCAGACAAACAATATTTACACAATATTGATTATATAACGCAATTGAAAGAAAATGCTACAGTAAATACAGTACAAATATAAAATAAATATATGCTTTATTTATGCTACATGGATCTACAAGATGTGTTTACTATGACTAAAGTTACATGTAGTCCTTTCTAATATCTACCGGGGATTTTAACCCCTTAATGACCAGCCTATTTTAAACCTTAATGACCAAGCCATTTTTTAAGTTTTTCCATCGTCGCATTCCAAGAGCTATAACCTTTTTATTTTTGCGTCGACATAGCTGTGTAAGGTCTTGTTTTTTGCGGGACAAGTTGTATTTTTTAATAGCACCATTTTGAGGTACATATTATTTATTGATTAACTTTTATTAACTTTTATTTGGGGGGAAATAGAAAAAAAACCTGAAATTTCGCCACTCTTTTTCGCGTCTTAAATCTACGCTGTTTACCGTGTGATATAAATAACACAATAACTTTATTCAGCGGGTTGTTACGATTGAAATTATACCAAATTTGTATGTTTTACTACTTTTACACAGTAAAACGCTTTTTTTTTCAAAATTATTTGTTTTTGTGTCTCCATATTTGAAGAGCCGTAACGTTTTTATTTTTTCGCCGATGCGGTTGTATGAGGGCTTTTTTTTTGCGGGAAGACTTGTAGTTTTTATTGGTACCATTTTGGAGTAGATGCGACTTTTTGATCGCTTTTTATCACATTTTTTTAAAGTCAGGATTCACAGAAAATTTATTACATTTTTTACGGCGTTCACCGTGCGGGTTAAATAATGTAATAGATTTATAGTCGGGGTCGTTACGGACGCGGCGATACCAAATATGTGTAACTTTTTAACTTTATTTTGTTTTTTTAATAGTAAAGCATTTTGTAAGGGGAAAAGCTGGGTTTTTCATTTTTTTTCACATTTTTTTTTAAATTAACTTTATTAAACTTTTTTTTTACTTTTTTACTAATCCCACTAGGGGACTATAATATGCGATTCTGTGATCGCTATTATAATACACTGCAATACTTCTGTATTGCAGTGTATTATGCCTGTCCGTTTAAAACGGACAGGCATCTGCTAGGTCATGCCTCCGGCATAGCCTAGCAGGTATTCATTACATGCAGACCTGGGGGCCTTTATTAGGCCCCCGGCTGCCATGGGAGACACAGACACTCGGCGATCGTATCGCCGGGTGTCGGTGGGAGAGAGAGGGAGCTTCCTCCCTCTCTCCAAAACCACTCAGATGCGGTGCACGCTATTGTGCACCGCATCTGAGGGGTTAAACGGGTGAGATCGATACTAATATCGATCTCACCCGGCAGAGCAGGGACGCTCCCAGCCCTCAGCTACCTCTGGCAGCTGAGAGCAGGGAGATTTGACAGCTCCCTGCTCTGTTTACTTATTCCGATGCCGCGACGTATAAAGTCTATGGCATCGGAATAAGGCCCGTTAGTGACCGACGTAAAAAGACTATGGGCCGGTCACTAACGGGTTAAGGGTACCGGCTAGATCCCTTCTCTCACCTTCCATGTCATGTAAGAGGAAGAGTGCTAAATTAATGCACCAGGGAAAGGTTGTCGGACATAACTCGAGCTTATGTCATACTTCTAGCGAAAGAACAGAATTTTGAAAGCTCGGTAGGGGGCGGGTACAGCTGTAGTTAATAGTACTAATAATTTGCCAAATGCCAGAAAAATTACTTTTTCCCACTCTACATGTAGAGTATTTATTTGTATCCCATTACTAAAACAACATTTATTTATTGTTTATATATATATATATATATATAGACACATTTAAAATGAATTGCCAGTGGCTCCATAGTAACAGAGTTAATCCTTGCTCAGGGCAGCATGAACCAAAGAATGTAGTTCCTGCTTGTCACACAATAATATTAGTTCTTGGATCTGTCTGCAGATTGCATTCTATAGAGTGATGGTGCTAGTTGGCAAGTATTTAAAAAGCAAACAATGCCCCCCGACATGTTTTGCCGTAGATAAAGCGTCCTCAGGAGTATATGGGGCAATGGCACCATAAACACCAGAGGATTTGGTAGTCAGTATCCAATCCTAGCTGGGTGGGTTACGTCATTCCCCCTGCATCATATGATTGACAGCAGGTCCCGCAAATGTGTGTGGAATATCATCGGCCAATGACAAATGGATTGGGGATTGTGCGCAGAGAGGAGTTAGAATGCAAAGACATATACCAAGTATCAGGCCGAATCGAAATGCGCATATTTAAAGAGTTAGTCGTTACAATGTAAAGTACAACTAGAGCACAAGCTCTAGAACTTTGATAGAAATATAAGGGAGTAATTCTGCACAGAATCATGGACTTAAGTTTTTTTTAATCACATATTAGTCAATACAAAGTTCACTATATTTATTTGATAGTTAACTATGACAGTATCCAATTCTCATAGGATGGATTATTAGGATCTCTATAATATACACACAGTAATTAATAGTATTTAGAATTTTATTAGATTATATAACATAAGATGGTTTTCTAACTTTTTAGGTAAAAATAGAATGGATTAGTCTCTCTCTTCAGTAAATCTATCAGTGAGCGGGTGGTACTCTAGTTATTTTAAGTTAAATACTTATACTACATTTTTCTCCTAGTTATCTATAGTTGGTCCAAAGTCTAGGAAGAACATATAGATGTTTTTTGAAAATAGGAATTGCCTGGTGTATAGTCTAAATGAGTAAAAGGCTATGTATACCTTTAAAAACTTTTTTTTAATTTATTTAATAAAAATATGTATCAGTGTGTTTGGTGCAACTTTCTAATTACTTTTTGTTAAAAATTATTTTTACTTTTTGAGATACAGCTGCTTTGTATCCTGTATATAGAGTAGTTGTATCTTGCGCTGAGATTTAGTGAGAGTGGGTACTGCATGTCTCTGACACATCTAAGTTATAAATACAGAAAAGCTGAGCATGTGAGGCCCTTATTGAGTACACTGGGACTGCTACTGTTCATGCTTTTTATTTAGATTTCCTCTTCTAGGGTCCACTTTCAATTGGCAGATGCTCCAAAATTGTAGGGCTTTTATATCTTCATCATGAGTACATCTAAAATTTCTTGATAAGGGGTATCTGCCTGTGTGTTAGTGTAACTAATATGTTTGGAGATTTGCCTCCTTAACTGGTTCCCGACCGCTGGCTGTATTTTTATGGCCAGCGGTCAGGGTCCTTAACCCCTTCAGGACCAAGCTCATTTTGGCCTTCAGGACCAGATCCATTTTTTCAAATCTGACATATTTCACTTTATGTGGTAATAACTCCAGAATGCTTTTACCTATCAAAGCGATGATGAGATTGTTTCTCGTGAGACATTGGACTTTATGATAGTGGAAAAATTTGGTGGATAAATTCAATATTTATCAGTGAAAAACACCCAAATTTTGTGAAAAATTGCAAAAATTAGCATTTTTCTAAATGTAAATGTATCTGCTTGTAAGACAGATAGTAATACCACACAAAATTGTTGCTAATTAACATCACCCATATGTCTACTTTAGATTGGCATCGTTTTTTGAACGTCCTTTTATTTTTCTATGACGTCACAAGGCTTAGAACTTTAGCAGCAATTTCTCACATTTTCAAGAAAATTTCAAAAGGCTATTTTTACAGGGGCCAGTTCAGTTGTGAAGAGGCTTTTAGGGCCTTATATATTAGAAACCGCCAAAAAGTCACCCCATTTTAAAATCTTCACCCCTCAAAGTATTCAAAACAGCATTTCGAAAGTTTCTTAACCCTTTAAATGTTTCACAGAAATGAAATCAACGTAGAGGTGAAATTTTCAAATTTCTTTTTTTTTTTGCAGAAATTCATTTTTAATCTATTTTTTCTGTAACACAGAAGTTTTTACCAGAGAAACACAACTCAATATCTATTGCCCAGATTCTGCAGTTTTTAGAAATATCCCACATGTGGCCCTAGTGTGGTAATGGACTGAAGCACAGGCCTCAGAAGCAAAGGAGCACCCAGTGGATTTTGGGCCTCCTTTTTATCAGAAAATATTTTAGGCACCATGTCAGGTTTGAAGGGCTCTTTCGGTGCCAAAACAGTGGAAATCCACCAAAAAGTGACCCCATTTGGAAAACTACACCCCTTGAGGAAATTATCTAGGGGTATAGTGAGCATTTTGACCCCGCAGGTTTTTTGCAGAAATTATTGGAATTAGGCCGTGAAAATTAAAATCGACATTCTTTCAAAGAAAATGTAGGTTTAGCTAATTTTTTCTAATTTCCACAAGGACTAAAGGAGAAAAAGCACCGCAACATTTGTAAAGCAATTTCTCCCAAGTAAAACAATACCCCACATGTGGTCATAAATGGCTGTTTGGACCCACGGCAGGGCTTAGAAGGGAAAGAGCGCCATTCTGCTTTTGGAGCTCAAATTTAGCAGGAATGGTTTGCGGAGGCCATGTCGCATTTGCAAAGCCCCTGAGGGGACAAAACAGTGGAAACGCCAAAAAAGTGACTCCATTGAGAAAACTACACCCCTTGAGGAATCCATCTAGGGGTGTAGTGAGCATTTTGACCCCACAGGTGTTTCATAGATTTTATTAGAATTGGGCAGTGAAAATAAAAAAAATCCTTTTTCTTCAATAAGACATAGCTTTAGCTCCAAATTTTTAATTTTCTCAACAAATAAAAGAAAAAAAGAACCCCAACATTTGTAAAGCAACTTCTCTGGAGTACAGCAATACCCCACACGTGGTCAAAAACTGCTGTTTAGATACACGGCAGGGCTCATAAGGGAAGGAGCGCCATTTGCTTTTGGTGTACAGATTTTGCTGCATTTGGTTTCTGGTCGCTATGTTGCATTTGCAAAGTCCCTGTGGAACCAAAACAGTGGATCCCCCCCTGAAGTGACCCCATTTTGGAAACAACACCCTCAAGGTATTCACCTAGGGGTGTAGTGAGCATGTTAACCCCACAGGTGTTTTGCAGAAATTCGTGTGCACACGATGTGGGAGAGTGAAAATGGGAATTTTTCCTTAGATACGCCAATATGTGGTGCCCAGCTTGTGCCACCATAACAAGACAGCTCTCAATTTTTATGCGGTGTTTCCCGGTTTTAGAAACACCCTACGTGTGGCCCTAATCTTTTGCCTGGACATTCGACAGGGCTCAGGAGTGAAAGAGTACCATGTAAAATTGAGGCCTAATTTGGCGACATATAAAGTATTGGTTCACAATTGTAGAGGCTTTGATGTGAAATAAAAGAAACCCCTGAGAAGTGACCCCATTTTGGAAACTGCACCCCTCAAGGCATTTATTAAGGGGTGTAGTGAGCATTTTCACCCCACGTGTCTTTTCCATAAATGATTGCACTGCCGAAGGTACAAATTAAAATTTTTCCCTAGATATGCCAATTCATTGTCAAATATGTCGTGCCCAGCTTGTGCCACTGGGGACACACACCTCAAAAATTGTTAAAAGGGTTCTCCCGGGTATGGCGATGCCAAATATGTGGACGTAAACAGCTGTTTGGGCATGCTGTAGGGCTCAGATGGGTGGGAGCGCCATTTGGCTTTTGGAGCATGGAATTTGCTTGGTAATAGTTTTGTTTGGAGTATCACTGTTGTTTCCGTTTATAATGTGGGGCATATGTGAGCTCGGCAGAGTACATCAGAGGCATAGTCAGGTGGTATAATAATAATAAGGTAAAAAAATGAATAAAATAATCCATAGCTGTGTGTTACGCTGTGATCGATCCTTTCTGCACAGGCCGGTGTCGCACTGATATATGGCGTCCTTCCTTATCCCCCTTTTGGTCCACACTCCACACCTTTGCTGTTTGGGGAATTTTGCCGGGAAAGTGTTGTCCTGGTATAATACGGGCGCCCTCGCTTCCAGCGGATATAGTTGGGCCCTCTCCTTCCTGGTTCCATAATTTTAGTGCCTTGATACATCGCCTTTTGAAACAGAAGAAATGTTCCCCTCGGGCCGGCACAACTGGATATTTTTCTTTCCTGACTTATTGGAGCCTTAACTTATTTTATTTTTTCCTAGACGTAGTGGTATGAGAGCTCTTTTTTTACAGGACGAGCTGTAGCTTTTATTGGTACCATATTGGGGTACATGCAACTTTTTGATCACTTGTTATCCTTTTTTTGGGAGGCAAGGTGACAAAAAAACAGCAATTCTGGCATAGTTTTTTTTTTTTATATATACAGCGTTCACCATGCGTTATAAACTACATGTTACCTTTATTCTGCGGGTCAGTACGATTCCCGGCGATACCTAATTTATAGAACTTTTTTATAACTTTTTGCACAATAAAATTACTTTTGGAAAGAGAATGTATTTCTTCTGTCGCGATGTTGTGAGAGCCATAACTTTTACATTTTTTCGTCGATGGAGCTGTGTGAGGGTTTGTTTTTTGCGAGACAAGCTATAGATTTTATAAGTACCATTTTTGGATACGTGCGACTTTTTGATCACTTTTTATTTCAATTTTTGGAAGACGGTGACCAAAAAAACAGTAATTATGGCAGTGTTTTTGAGTTTGTTTTTTTACGGCGTTCACTGCGCTGGATAAATAACATAATGTTTTTATAGTTCAGGTCGTTACGGTTGCTGCGATACCAAATATGTATGGCTTTATTATTTTTTTCAATAATAAATGACTTGATAAGGGAAAAAGGGCGATTGTATTTTATTTTATTACTTGAAACTTTTATTGTATGTTTTACAACTTTTATTTGTACTTTTTTTTTACACTTTTTTTTACACTTTTCTTTAGTCCCACTAGGGGACTTGAAGGTCCAACTGTTTGTTTGATGTTCTAATACATTGCACTACCTATGTAGTGCAATGTATTGGAACTGTCAGTTGTTCACTGACAGCAAGCCGATCAGGCTCCGCCTCTGGGCGGGGCCTAATCAGCTTACGTAATGGCAGACAGGAGTCCATTGTTAGGGCTCCTGTTGCCATAGTAGCAGTCGCCAGCCTTGCCATCGCGTGGCAAGGCTTCCGATTTGCTACAAACCTCTAGGATGCAGCGATCACAATGGATACAAACCTCTAGGATGCTAGCTCCGGTTCCTGGCGATAGATCGGGGTGTCCGCTGTAACATACATTCTGAGCCAGAAGCTGAGCCGGCGCCATCTTGCCGATGGTACCGGAAGCCTCCTGGGCCCCGCCGACGACGGGGCATAGGAGGATTCCGTTACTGGCGGACCGGGAGGTAAGTATAAGCCCTCCGATCGCCTTTGCAGCCACCGGCAACCCAGCGATCACGTTGCTGGGGTGCCGATGGCTATAAACTCCTCGCATGCTGCGATCTCTATTGAGCGCAGCATCTGAGGGGTTAATCGGCCAGATCGGATGCTGGTTCTGGTCCTGGCCGATACCTCAGGGTGACAGCTGTAACATACAGCTGTCACCCGGCGGTGATGTCGCTGGCTCGGCTCCTGAGCCAGCTTAATCTCCATGACGTACAGTTACGTGAAAAGGCGGTAAGCCACCAGTTTTAATCACGTAACTGTACGTGATTGGGCGGGAAGGGGTTAAAACCCGCGCCATAGACTTTTTACGGCGCAGGTTTTAACTTGCTGCACGCGCAATCGGGCAGCTGAATGTCGGGTCTCCGGCTGTCAGTGACTGCCGGGGACCCTGAGGAGAGGATAGAAGCAGCTTTTGTTGTTTCTGTCTTCTCCGATGTTTTTACACAGCGCTCAATGAACGGCGCTGTCTCTATTCCTCCCGGTGATCATGTGACTGGTCACATGATCGCCGGCTGCCGTTACTGACAGACTGCTGCTGGGTCTTACTAGATCCAGCACAGCCCTATTAGTGACAATAGTCACTATGAGAGGGCTGATTTCCCCTGTAACTGGGGCTGGTGTGCAGCCCCAGTTACAGTGGAAAAACATGGTGTAAAAGAAAGAAAAAAAATATATAAAGTTTCCCAAAGGTCTTTTTTGACCTTTGAGGGACAGACCATAGTAATAAAAAAATAGTAAAGTAAAGTGCAATAAAAAATGAAATAATAAATACACATAAAATACCCACCCCAAAAAAAAAACGTTTCCCCCCACCAATCATTGTTGTAACGCTAGCGCTGACCCAATTACCCTAATATAGACATGTAATATATTAAAAATTACGGTAGACAATGACGATCACAAATAAAAGGTCTACTTTAGGGTAAAACTAGGTTAATCTATTTTTTCTGTAACACAGAAGTTTTTACCAGAGAAACACAACTCAATATCTATTGCCCAGATTCTGCAGTTTTTAGAAATATCCCACATGTGGCCCTAGTGTGGTAATGGACTGAAGCACAGGCCTCAGAAGCAAAGGAGCACCCAGTGGATTTTGGGCCTCCTTTTTATCAGAAAATATTTTAGGCACCATGTCAGGTTTGAAGGGCTCTTTCGGTGCCAAAACAGTGGAAATCCACCAAAAAGTGACCCCATTTGGAAAACTACACCCCTTGAGGAAATTATCTAGGGGTATAGTGAGCATTTTGACCCCGCAGGTTTTTTGCAGAAATTATTGGAATTAGGCCGTGAAAATTAAAATCGACATTCTTTCAAAGAAAATGTAGGTTTAGCTAATTTTTTCTAATTTCCACAAGGACTAAAGGAGAAAAAGCACCGCAACATTTGTAAAGCAATTTCTCCCAAGTAAAACAATACCCCACATGTGGTCATAAATGGCTGTTTGGACCCACGGCAGGGCTTAGAAGGGAAAGAGCGCCATTCTGCTTTTGGAGCTCAAATTTAGCAGGAATGGTTTGCGGAGGCCATGTCGCATTTGCAAAGCCCCTGAGGGGACAAAACAGTGGAAACGCCAAAAAAGTGACTCCATTGAGAAAACTACACCCCTTGAGGAATCCATCTAGGGGTGTAGTGAGCATTTTGACCCCACAGGTGTTTCATAGATTTTATTAGAATTGGGCAGTGAAAATAAAAAAAATCCTTTTTCTTCAATAAGACATAGCTTTAGCTCCAAATTTTTAATTTTCTCAACAAATAAAAGAAAAAAAGAACCCCAACATTTGTAAAGCAACTTCTCTGGAGTACAGCAATACCCCACACGTGGTCAAAAACTGCTGTTTAGATACACGGCAGGGCTCATAAGGGAAGGAGCGCCATTTGCTTTTGGTGTACAGATTTTGCTGCATTTGGTTTCTGGTCGCTATGTTGCATTTGCAAAGTCCCTGTGGAACCAAAACAGTGGATCCCCCCCTGAAGTGACCCCATTTTGGAAACAACACCCTCAAGGTATTCACCTAGGGGTGTAGTGAGCATGTTAACCCCACAGGTGTTTTGCAGAAATTCGTGTGCACACGATGTGGGAGAGTGAAAATGGGAATTTTTCCTTAGATACGCCAATATGTGGTGCCCAGCTTGTGCCACCATAACAAGACAGCTCTCAATTTTTATGCGGTGTTTCCCGGTTTTAGAAACACCCTACGTGTGGCCCTAATCTTTTGCCTGGACATTCGACAGGGCTCAGGAGTGAAAGAGTACCATGTAAAATTGAGGCCTAATTTGGCGACATATAAAGTATTGGTTCACAATTGTAGAGGCTTTGATGTGAAATAAAAGAAACCCCTGAGAAGTGACCCCATTTTGGAAACTGCACCCCTCAAGGCATTTATTAAGGGGTGTAGTGAGCATTTTCACCCCACGTGTCTTTTCCATAAATGATTGCACTGCCGAAGGTACAAATTAAAATTTTTCCCTAGATATGCCAATTCATTGTCAAATATGTCGTGCCCAGCTTGTGCCACTGGGGACACACACCTCAAAAATTGTTAAAAGGGTTCTCCCGGGTATGGCGATGCCAAATATGTGGACGTAAACAGCTGTTTGGGCATGCTGTAGGGCTCAGATGGGTGGGAGCGCCATTTGGCTTTTGGAGCATGGAATTTGCTTGGTAATAGTTTTGTTTGGAGTATCACTGTTGTTTCCGTTTATAATGTGGGGCATATGTGAGCTCGGCAGAGTACATCAGAGGCATAGTCAGGTGGTATAATAATAATAAGGTAAAAAAATGAATAAAATAATCCATAGCTGTGTGTTACGCTGTGATCGATCCTTTCTGCACAGGCCGGTGTCGCACTGATATATGGCGTCCTTCCTTATCCCCCTTTTGGTCCACACTCCACACCTTTGCTGTTTGGGGAATTTTGCCGGGAAAGTGTTGTCCTGGTATAATACGGGCGCCCTCGCTTCCAGCGGATATAGTTGGGCCCTCTCCTTCCTGGTTCCATAATTTTAGTGCCTTGATACATCGCCTTTTGAAACAGAAGAAATGTTCCCCTCGGGCCGGCACAACTGGATATTTTTCTTTCCTGACTTATTGGAGCCTTAACTTATTTTATTTTTTCCTAGACGTAGTGGTATGAGAGCTCTTTTTTTACAGGACGAGCTGTAGCTTTTATTGGTACCATATTGGGGTACATGCAACTTTTTGATCACTTGTTATCCTTTTTTTGGGAGGCAAGGTGACAAAAAAACAGCAATTCTGGCATAGTTTTTTTTTTTTATATATACAGCGTTCACCATGCGTTATAAACTACATGTTACCTTTATTCTGCGGGTCAGTACGATTCCCGGCGATACCTAATTTATAGAACTTTTTTATAACTTTTTGCACAATAAAATTACTTTTGGAAAGAGAATGTATTTCTTCTGTCGCGATGTTGTGAGAGCCATAACTTTTACATTTTTTCGTCGATGGAGCTGTGTGAGGGTTTGTTTTTTGCGAGACAAGCTATAGATTTTATAAGTACCATTTTTGGATACGTGCGACTTTTTGATCACTTTTTATTTCAATTTTTGGAAGACGGTGACCAAAAAAACAGTAATTATGGCAGTGTTTTTGAGTTTGTTTTTTTACGGCGTTCACTGCGCTGGATAAATAACATAATGTTTTTATAGTTCAGGTCGTTACGGTTGCTGCGATACCAAATATGTATGGCTTTATTATTTTTTTCAATAATAAATGACTTGATAAGGGAAAAAGGGCGATTGTATTTTATTTTATTACTTGAAACTTTTATTGTATGTTTTACAACTTTTATTTGTACTTTTTTTTTACACTTTTTTTTACACTTTTCTTTAGTCCCACTAGGGGACTTGAAGGTCCAACTGTTTGTTTGATGTTCTAATACATTGCACTACCTATGTAGTGCAATGTATTGGAACTGTCAGTTGTTCACTGACAGCAAGCCGATCAGGCTCCGCCTCTGGGCGGGGCCTAATCAGCTTACGTAATGGCAGACAGGAGTCCATTGTTAGGGCTCCTGTTGCCATAGTAGCAGTCGCCAGCCTTGCCATCGCGTGGCAAGGCTTCCGATTTGCTACAAACCTCTAGGATGCAGCGATCACAATGGATACAAACCTCTAGGATGCTAGCTCCGGTTCCTGGCGATAGATCGGGGTGTCCGCTGTAACATACATTCTGAGCCAGAAGCTGAGCCGGCGCCATCTTGCCGATGGTACCGGAAGCCTCCTGGGCCCCGCCGACGACGGGGCATAGGAGGATTCCGTTACTGGCGGACCGGGAGGTAAGTATAAGCCCTCCGATCGCCTTTGCAGCCACCGGCAACCCAGCGATCACGTTGCTGGGGTGCCGATGGCTATAAACTCCTCGCATGCTGCGATCTCTATTGAGCGCAGCATCTGAGGGGTTAATCGGCCAGATCGGATGCTGGTTCTGGTCCTGGCCGATACCTCAGGGTGACAGCTGTAACATACAGCTGTCACCCGGCGGTGATGTCGCTGGCTCGGCTCCTGAGCCAGCTTAATCTCCATGACGTACAGTTACGTGAAAAGGCGGTAAGCCACCAGTTTTAATCACGTAACTGTACGTGATTGGGCGGGAAGGGGTTAAAACCCGCGCCATAGACTTTTTACGGCGCAGGTTTTAACTTGCTGCACGCGCAATCGGGCAGCTGAATGTCGGGTCTCCGGCTGTCAGTGACTGCCGGGGACCCTGAGGAGAGGATAGAAGCAGCTTTTGTTGCTTCTGTCTTCTCCGATGTTTTTACACAGCGCTCAATGAACGGCGCTGTCTCTATTCCTCCCGGTGATCATGTGACTGGTCACATGATCGCCGGCTGCCGTTACTGACAGACTGCTGCTGGGTCTTACTAGATCCAGCACAGCCCTATTAGTGACAATAGTCACTATGAGAGGGCTGATTTCCCCTGTAACTGGGGCTGGTGTGCAGCCCCAGTTACAGTGGAAAAACATGGTGTAAAAGAAAGAAAAAAAATATATAAAGTTTCCCAAAGGTCTTTTTTGACCTTTGAGGGACAGACCATAGTAATAAAAAAATAGTAAAGTAAAGTGCAATAAAAAATGAAATAATAAATACACATAAAATACCCACCCCAAAAAAAAAACGTTTCCCCCCACCAATCATTGTTGTAACGCTAGCGCTGACCCAATTACCCTAATATAGACATGTAATATATTAAAAATTACGGTAGACAATGACGATCACAAATAAAAGGTCTACTTTAGGGTAAAACTAGGTTAATCTATTTTTTCTGTAACACAGAAGTTTTTACCAGAGAAACACAACTCAATATCTATTGCCCAGATTCTGCAGTTTTTAGAAATATCCCACATGTGGCCCTAGTGTGGTAATGGACTGAAGCACAGGCCTCAGAAGCAAAGGAGCACCCAGTGGATTTTGGGCCTCCTTTTTATCAGAAAATATTTTAGGCACCATGTCAGGTTTGAAGGGCTCTTTCGGTGCCAAAACAGTGGAAATCCACCAAAAAGTGACCCCATTTGGAAAACTACACCCCTTGAGGAAATTATCTAGGGGTATAGTGAGCATTTTGACCCCGCAGGTTTTTTGCAGAAATTATTGGAATTAGGCCGTGAAAATTAAAATCTACATTCTTTCAAAGAAAATGTAGGTTTAGCTAATTTTTTCTAATTTCCACAAGGACTAAAGGAGAAAAAGCACCGCAACATTTGTAAAGCAATTTCTCCCAAGTAAAACAATACCCCACATGTGGTCATAAATGGCTGTTTGGACCCACGGCAGGGCTTAGAAGGGAAAGAGCGCCATTCTGCTTTTGGAGCTCAAATTTAGCAGGAATGGTTTGCGGAGGCCATGTCGCATTTGCAAAGCCCCTGAGGGGACAAAACAGTGGAAACGCCAAAAAAGTGACTCCATTGAGAAAACTACACCCCTTGAGGAATCCATCTAGGGGTGTAGTGAGCATTTTGACCCCACAGGTGTTTCATAGATTTTATTAGAATTGGGCAGTGAAAATAAAAAAAATCCTTTTTCTTCAATAAGACATAGCTTTAGCTCCAAATTTTTAATTTTCTCAACAAATAAAAGAAAAAAAGAACCCCAACATTTGTAAAGCAACTTCTCTGGAGTACAGCAATACCCCACACGTGGTCAAAAACTGCTGTTTAGATACACGGCAGGGCTCATAAGGGAAGGAGCGCCATTTGCTTTTGGTGTACAGATTTTGCTGCATTTGGTTTCTGGTCGCTATGTTGCATTTGCAAAGTCCCTGTGGAACCAAAACAGTGGATCCCCCCCTGAAGTGACCCCATTTTGGAAACAACACCCTCAAGGTATTCACCTAGGGGTGTAGTGAGCATGTTAACCCCACAGGTGTTTTGCAGAAATTCGTGTGCACACGATGTGGGAGAGTGAAAATGGGAATTTTTCCTTAGATACGCCAATATGTGGTGCCCAGCTTGTGCCACCATAACAAGACAGCTCTCAATTTTTATGCGGTGTTTCCCGGTTTTAGAAACACCCTACGTGTGGCCCTAATCTTTTGCCTGGACATTCGACAGGGCTCAGGAGTGAAAGAGTACCATGTAAAATTGAGGCCTAATTTGGCGACATATAAAGTATTGGTTCACAATTGTAGAGGCTTTGATGTGAAATAAAAGAAACCCCTGAGAAGTGACCCCATTTTGGAAACTGCACCCCTCAAGGCATTTATTAAGGGGTGTAGTGAGCATTTTCACCCCACGTGTCTTTTCCATAAATGATTGCACTGCCGAAGGTACAAATTAAAATTTTTCCCTAGATATGCCAATTCATTGTCAAATATGTCGTGCCCAGCTTGTGCCACTGGGGACACACACCTCAAAAATTGTTAAAAGGGTTCTCCCGGGTATGGCGATGCCAAATATGTGGACGTAAACAGCTGTTTGGGCATGCTGTAGGGCTCAGATGGGTGGGAGCGCCATTTGGCTTTTGGAGCATGGAATTTGCTTGGTAATAGTTTTGTTTGGAGTATCACTGTTGTTTCCGTTTATAATGTGGGGCATATGTGAGCTCGGCAGAGTACATCAGAGGCATAGTCAGGTGGTATAATAATAATAAGGTAAAAAAATGAATAAAATAATCCATAGCTGTGTGTTACGCTGTGATCGATCCTTTCTGCACAGGCCGGTGTCGCACTGATATATGGCGTCCTTCCTTATCCCCCTTTTGGTCCACACTCCACACCTTTGCTGTTTGGGGAATTTTGCCGGGAAAGTGTTGTCCTGGTATAATACGGGCGCCCTCGCTTCCAGCGGATATAGTTGGGCCCTCTCCTTCCTGGTTCCATAATTTTAGTGCCTTGATACATCGCCTTTTGAAACAGAAGAAATGTTCCCCTCGGGCCGGCACAACTGGATATTTTTCTTTCCTGACTTATTGGAGCCTTAACTTATTTTATTTTTTCCTAGACGTAGTGGTATGAGAGCTCTTTTTTTACAGGACGAGCTGTAGCTTTTATTGGTACCATATTGGGGTACATGCAACTTTTTGATCACTTGTTATCCTTTTTTTGGGAGGCAAGGTGACAAAAAAACAGCAATTCTGGCATAGTTTTTTTTTTTTATATATACAGCGTTCACCATGCGTTATAAACTACATGTTACCTTTATTCTGCGGGTCAGTACGATTCCCGGCGATACCTAATTTATAGAACTTTTTTATAACTTTTTGCACAATAAAATTACTTTTGGAAAGAGAATGTATTTCTTCTGTCGCGATGTTGTGAGAGCCATAACTTTTACATTTTTTCGTCGATGGAGCTGTGTGAGGGTTTGTTTTTTGCGAGACAAGCTATAGATTTTATAAGTACCATTTTTGGATACGTGCGACTTTTTGATCACTTTTTATTTCAATTTTTGGAAGACGGTGACCAAAAAAACAGTAATTATGGCAGTGTTTTTGAGTTTGTTTTTTTACGGCGTTCACTGCGCTGGATAAATAACATAATGTTTTTATAGTTCAGGTCGTTACGGTTGCTGCGATACCAAATATGTATGGCTTTATTATTTTTTTCAATAATAAATGACTTGATAAGGGAAAAAGGGCGATTGTATTTTATTTTATTACTTGAAACTTTTATTGTATGTTTTACAACTTTTATTTGTACTTTTTTTTTACACTTTTTTTTACACTTTTCTTTAGTCCCACTAGGGGACTTGAAGGTCCAACTGTTTGTTTGATGTTCTAATACATTGCACTACCTATGTAGTGCAATGTATTGGAACTGTCAGTTGTTCACTGACAGCAAGCCGATCAGGCTCCGCCTCTGGGCGGGGCCTAATCAGCTTACGTAATGGCAGACAGGAGTCCATTGTTAGGGCTCCTGTTGCCATAGTAGCAGTCGCCAGCCTTGCCATCGCGTGGCAAGGCTTCCGATTTGCTACAAACCTCTAGGATGCAGCGATCACAATGGATACAAACCTCTAGGATGCTAGCTCCGGTTCCTGGCGATAGATCGGGGTGTCCGCTGTAACATACATTCTGAGCCAGAAGCTGAGCCGGCGCCATCTTGCCGATGGTACCGGAAGCCTCCTGGGCCCCGCCGACGACGGGGCATAGGAGGATTCCGTTACTGGCGGACCGGGAGGTAAGTATAAGCCCTCCGATCGCCTTTGCAGCCACCGGCAACCCAGCGATCACGTTGCTGGGGTGCCGATGGCTATAAACTCCTCGCATGCTGCGATCTCTATTGAGCGCAGCATCTGAGGGGTTAATCGGCCAGATCGGATGCTGGTTCTGGTCCTGGCCGATACCTCAGGGTGACAGCTGTAACATACAGCTGTCACCCGGCGGTGATGTCGCTGGCTCGGCTCCTGAGCCAGCTTAATCTCCATGACGTACAGTTACGTGAAAAGGTGGTAAGCCACCAGTTTTAATCACGTAACTGTACGTGATTGGGCGGGAAGGGGTTAAAACCCGCGCCATAGACTTTTTACGGCGCAGGTTTTAACTTGCTGCACGCGCAATCGGGCAGCTGAATGTCGGGTCTCCGGCTGTCAGTGACTGCCGGGGACCCTGAGGAGAGGATAGAAGCAGCTTTTGTTGCTTCTGTCTTCTCCGATGTTTTTACACAGCGCTCAATGAACGGCGCTGTCTCTATTCCTCCCGGTGATCATGTGACTGGTCACATGATCGCCGGCTGCCGTTACTGACAGACTGCTGCTGGGTCTTACTAGATCCAGCACAGCCCTATTAGTGACAATAGTCACTATGAGAGGGCTGATTTCCCCTGTAACTGGGGCTGGTGTGCAGCCCCAGTTACAGTGGAAAAACATGGTGTAAAAGAAAGAAAAAAAATATATAAAGTTTCCCAAAGGTCTTTTTTGACCTTTGAGGGACAGACCATAGTAATAAAAAAATAGTAAAGTAAAGTGCAATAAAAAATGAAATAATAAATACACATAAAATACCCACCCCAAAAAAAAAACGTTTCCCCCCACCAATCATTGTTGTAACGCTAGCGCTGACCCAATTACCCTAATATAGACATGTAATATATTAAAAATTACGGTAGACAATGACGATCACAAATAAAAGGTCTACTTTAGGGTAAAACTAGGTTAATCTATTTTTTCTGTAACACAGAAGTTTTTACCAGAGAAACACAACTCAATATCTATTGCCCAGATTCTGCAGTTTTTAGAAATATCCCACATGTGGCCCTAGTGTGGTAATGGACTGAAGCACAGGCCTCAGAAGCAAAGGAGCACCCAGTGGATTTTGGGCCTCCTTTTTATCAGAAAATATTTTAGGCACCATGTCAGGTTTGAAGGGCTCTTTCGGTGCCAAAACAGTGGAAATCCACCAAAAAGTGACCCCATTTGGAAAACTACACCCCTTGAGGAAATTATCTAGGGGTATAGTGAGCATTTTGACCCCGCAGGTTTTTTGCAGAAATTATTGGAATTAGGCCGTGAAAATTAAAATCTACATTCTTTCAAAGAAAATGTAGGTTTAGCTAATTTTTTCTAATTTCCACAAGGACTAAAGGAGAAAAAGCACCGCAACATTTGTAAAGCAATTTCTCCCAAGTAAAACAATACCCCACATGTGGTCAGAAATGGCTGTTTGGACCCACGGCAGGGCTTAGAAGGGAAAGAGCGCCATTCTGCTTTTGGAGCTCAAATTTAGCAGGAATGGTTTGCGGAGGCCATGTCGCATTTGCAAAGCCCCTGAGGGGACAAAACAGTGGAAACGCCAAAAAAGTGACTCCATTGAGAAAACTACACCCCTTGAGGAATCCATCTAGGGGTGTAGTGAGCATTTTGACCCCACAGGTGTTTCATAGATTTTATTAGAATTGGGCAGTGAAAATAAAAAAAATCCTTTTTCTTCAATAAGACATAGCTTTAGCTCCAAATTTTTAATTTTCTCAACAAATAAAAGAAAAAAAGAACCCCAACATTTGTAAAGCAACTTCTCTGGAGTACAGCAATACCCCACACGTGGTCAAAAACTGCTGTTTAGATACACGGCAGGGCTCATAAGGGAAGGAGCGCCATTTGCTTTTGGTGTACAGATTTTGCTGCATTTGGTTTCTGGTCGCTATGTTGCATTTGCAAAGTCCCTGTGGAACCAAAACAGTGGATCCCCCCCTGAAGTGACCCCATTTTGGAAACAACACCCTCAAGGTATTCACCTAGGGGTGTAGTGAGCATGTTAACCCCACAGGTGTTTTGCAGAAATTCGTGTGCACACGATGTGGGAGAGTGAAAATGGGAATTTTTCCTTAGATACGCCAATATGTGGTGCCCAGCTTGTGCCACCATAACAAGACAGCTCTCAATTTTTATGCGGTGTTTCCCGGTTTTAGAAACACCCTACGTGTGGCCCTAATCTTTTGCCTGGACATTCGACAGGGCTCAGGAGTGAAAGAGTACCATGTAAAATTGAGGCCTAATTTGGCGACATATAAAGTATTGGTTCACAATTGTAGAGGCTTTGATGTGAAATAAAAGAAACCCCTGAGAAGTGACCCCATTTTGGAAACTGCACCCCTCAAGGCATTTATTAAGGGGTGTAGTGAGCATTTTCACCCCACGTGTCTTTTCCATAAATGATTGCACTGCCGAAGGTACAAATTAAAATTTTTCCCTAGATATGCCAATTCATTGTCAAATATGTCGTGCCCAGCTTGTGCCACTGGGGACACACACCTCAAAAATTGTTAAAAGGGTTCTCCCGGGTATGGCGATGCCAAATATGTGGACGTAAACAGCTGTTTGGGCATGCTGTAGGGCTCAGATGGGTGGGAGCGCCATTTGGCTTTTGGAGCATGGAATTTGCTTGGTAATAGTTTTGTTTGGAGTATCACTGTTGTTTCCGTTTATAATGTGGGGCATATGTGAGCTCGGCAGAGTACATCAGAGGCATAGTCAGGTGGTATAATAATAATAAGGTAAAAAAATGAATAAAATAATCCATAGCTGTGTGTTACGCTGTGATCGATCCTTTCTGCACAGGCCGGTGTCGCACTGATATATGGCGTCCTTCCTTATCCCCCTTTTGGTCCACACTCCACACCTTTGCTGTTTGGGGAATTTTGCCGGGAAAGTGTTGTCCTGGTATAATACGGGCGCCCTCGCTTCCAGCGGATATAGTTGGGCCCTCTCCTTCCTGGTTCCATAATTTTAGTGCCTTGATACATCGCCTTTTGAAACAGAAGAAATGTTCCCCTCGGGCCGGCACAACTGGATATTTTTCTTTCCTGACTTATTGGAGCCTTAACTTATTTTATTTTTTCCTAGACGTAGTGGTATGAGAGCTCTTTTTTTACAGGACGAGCTGTAGCTTTTATTGGTACCATATTGGGGTACATGCAACTTTTTGATCACTTGTTATCCTTTTTTTGGGAGGCAAGGTGACAAAAAAACAGCAATTCTGGCATAGTTTTTTTTTTTTATATATACAGCGTTCACCATGCGTTATAAACTACATGTTACCTTTATTCTGCGGGTCAGTACGATTCCCGGCGATACCTAATTTATAGAACTTTTTTATAACTTTTTGCACAATAAAATTACTTTTGGAAAGAGAATGTATTTCTTCTGTCGCGATGTTGTGAGAGCCATAACTTTTACATTTTTTCGTCGATGGAGCTGTGTGAGGGTTTGTTTTTTTTACGAGACAAGCTATAGATTTTATAAGTACCATTTTTGGATACGTGCGACTTTTTGATCACTTTTTATTTCAATTTTTGGAAGACGGTGACCAAAAAAACAGTAATTATGGCAGTGTTTTTGAGTTTGTTTTTTTACGGCGTTCACTGCGCTGGATAAATAACATAATGTTTTTATAGTTCAGGTCGTTACGGTTGCTGCGATACCAAATATGTATGGCTTTATTATTTTTTTCAATAATAAATGACTTGATAAGGGAAAAAGGGCGATTGTATTTTATTTTATTACTTGAAACTTTTATTGTATGTTTTACAACTTTTATTTGTACTTTTTTTTTACACTTTTTTTTACACTTTTCTTTAGTCCCACTAGGGGACTTGAAGGTCCAACTGTTTGTTTGATGTTCTAATACATTGCACTACCTATGTAGTGCAATGCATTGGAACTGTCAGTTGTTCACTGACAGCAAGCCGATCAGGCTCCGCCTCTGGGCGGGGCCTAATCAGCTTACGTAATGGCAGACAGGAGTCCATTGTTAGGGCTCCTGTTGCCATAGTAGCAGTCGCCAGCCTTGCCATCGCGTGGCAAGGCTTCCGATTTGCTACAAACCTCTAGGATGCAGCGATCACAATGGATACAAACCTCTAGGATGCTAGCTCCGGTTCCTGGCGATAGATCGGGGTGTCCGCTGTAACATACATTCTGAGCCAGAAGCTGAGCCGGCGCCATCTTGCCGATGGTACCGGAAGCCTCCTGGGCCCCGCCGACGACGGGGCATAGGAGGATTCCGTTACTGGCGGACCGGGAGGTAAGTATAAGCCCTCCGATCGCCTTTGCAGCCACCGGCAACCCAGCGATCACGTTGCTGGGGTGCCGATGGCTATAAACTCCTCGCATGCTGCGATCTCTATTGAGCGCAGCATCTGAGGGGTTAATCGGCCAGATCGGATGCTGGTTCTGGTCCTGGCCGATACCTCAGGGTGACAGCTGTAACATACAGCTGTCACCCGGCGGTGATGTCGCTGGCTCGGCTCCTGAGCCAGCTTAATCTCCATGACGTACAGTTACGTGAAAAGGTGGTAAGCCACCAGTTTTAATCACGTAACTGTACGTGATTGGGCGGGAAGGGGTTAAAACCCGCGCCATAGACTTTTTACGGCGCAGGTTTTAACTTGCTGCACGCGCAATCGGGCAGCTGAATGTCGGGTCTCCGGCTGTCAGTGACTGCCGGGGACCCTGAGGAGAGGATAGAAGCAGCTTTTGTTGCTTCTGTCTTCTCCGATGTTTTTACACAGCGCTCAATGAACGGCGCTGTCTCTATTCCTCCCGGTGATCATGTGACTGGTCACATGATCGCCGGCTGCCGTTACTGACAGACTGCTGCTGGGTCTTACTAGATCCAGCACAGCCCTATTAGTGACAATAGTCACTATGAGAGGGCTGATTTCCCCTGTAACTGGGGCTGGTGTGCAGCCCCAGTTACAGTGGAAAAACATGGTGTAAAAGAAAGAAAAAAAATATATAAAGTTTCCCAAAGGTCTTTTTTGACCTTTGAGGGACAGACCATAGTAATAAAAAAATAGTAAAGTAAAGTGCAATAAAAAATGAAATAATAAATACACATAAAATACCCACCCCAAAAAAAAAACGTTTCCCCCCACCAATCATTGTTGTAACGCTAGCGCTGACCCAATTACCCTAATATAGACATGTAATATATTAAAAATTACGGTAGACAATGACGATCACAAATAAAAGGTCTACTTTAGGGTAAAACTAGGTTAATCTATTTTTTCTGTAACACAGAAGTTTTTACCAGAGAAACACAACTCAATATCTATTGCCCAGATTCTGCAGTTTTTAGAAATATCCCACATGTGGCCCTAGTGTGGTAATGGACTGAAGCACAGGCCTCAGAAGCAAAGGAGCACCCAGTGGATTTTGGGCCTCCTTTTTATCAGAAAATATTTTAGGCACCATGTCAGGTTTGAAGGGCTCTTTCGGTGCCAAAACAGTGGAAATCCACCAAAAAGTGACCCCATTTGGAAAACTACACCCCTTGAGGAAATTATCTAGGGGTATAGTGAGCATTTTGACCCCGCAGGTTTTTTGCAGAAATTATTGGAATTAGGCCGTGAAAATTAAAATCTACATTCTTTCAAAGAAAATGTAGGTTTAGCTAATTTTTTCTAATTTCCACAAGGACTAAAGGAGAAAAAGCACCGCAACATTTGTAAAGCAATTTCTCCCAAGTAAAACAATACCCCACATGTGGTCAGAAATGGCTGTTTGGACCCACGGCAGGGCTTAGAAGGGAAAGAGCGCCATTCTGCTTTTGGAGCTCAAATTTAGCAGGAATGGTTTGCGGAGGCCATGTCGCATTTGCAAAGCCCCTGAGGGGACAAAACAGTGGAAACGCCAAAAAAGTGACTCCATTGAGAAAACTACACCCCTTGAGGAATCCATCTAGGGGTGTAGTGAGCATTTTGACCCCACAGGTGTTTCATAGATTTTATTAGAATTGGGCAGTGAAAATAAAAAAAATCCTTTTTCTTCAATAAGACATAGCTTTAGCTCCAAATTTTTAATTTTCTCAACAAATAAAAGAAAAAAAGAACCCCAACATTTGTAAAGCAACTTCTCTGGAGTACAGCAATACCCCACACGTGGTCAAAAACTGCTGTTTAGATACACGGCAGGGCTCATAAGGGAAGGAGCGCCATTTGCTTTTGGTGTACAGATTTTGCTGCATTTGGTTTCTGGTCGCTATGTTGCATTTGCAAAGTCCCTGTGGAACCAAAACAGTGGATCCCCCCCTGAAGTGACCAAATTTTGGAAACAACACCCTCAAGGTATTCACCTAGGGGTGTAGTGAGCATGTTAACCCCACAGGTGTTTTGCAGAAATTCGTGTGCACACGATGTGGGAGAGTGAAAATGGGAATTTTTCCTTAGATACGCCAATATGTGGTGCCCAGCTTGTGCCACCATAACAAGACAGCTCTCAATTTTTATGCGGTGTTTCCCGGTTTTAGAAACACCCTACGTGTGGCCCTAATCTTTTGCCTGGACATTCGACAGGGCTCAGGAGTGAAAGAGTACCATGTAAAATTGAGGCCTAATTTGGCGACATATAAAGTATTGGTTCACAATTGTAGAGGCTTTGATGTGAAATAAAAGAAACCCCTGAGAAGTGACCCCATTTTGGAAACTGCACCCCTCAAGGCATTTATTAAGGGGTGTAGTGAGCATTTTCACCCCACGTGTCTTTTCCATAAATGATTGCACTGCCGAAGGTACAAATTAAAATTTTTCCCTAGATATGCCAATTCATTGTCAAATATGTCGTGCCCAGCTTGTGCCACTGGGGACACACACCTCAAAAATTGTTAAAAGGGTTCTCCCGGGTATGGCGATGCCAAATATGTGGACGTAAACAGCTGTTTGGGCATGCTGTAGGGCTCAGATGGGTGGGAGCGCCATTTGGCTTTTGGAGCATGGAATTTGCTTGGTAATAGTTTTGTTTGGAGTATCACTGTTGTTTCCGTTTATAATGTGGGGCATATGTGAGCTCGGCAGAGTACATCAGAGGCATAGTCAGGTGGTATAATAATAATAAGGTAAAAAAATGAATAAAATAATCCATAGCTGTGTGTTACGCTGTGATCGATCCTTTCTGCACAGGCCGGTGTCGCACTGATATATGGCGTCCTTCCTTATCCCCCTTTTGGTCCACACTCCACACCTTTGCTGTTTGGGGAATTTTGCCGGGAAAGTGTTGTCCTGGTATAATACGGGCGCCCTCGCTTCCAGCGGATATAGTTGGGCCCTCTCCTTCCTGGTTCCATAATTTTAGTGCCTTGATACATCGCCTTTTGAAACAGAAGAAATGTTCCCCTCGGGCCGGCACAACTGGATATTTTTCTTTCCTGACTTATTGGAGCCTTAACTTATTTTATTTTTTCCTAGACGTAGTGGTATGAGAGCTCTTTTTTTACAGGACGAGCTGTAGCTTTTATTGGTACCATATTGGGGTACATGCAACTTTTTGATCACTTGTTATCCTTTTTTTGGGAGGCAAGGTGACAAAAAAACAGCAATTCTGGCATAGTTTTTTTTTTTTATATATACAGCGTTCACCATGCGTTATAAACTACATGTTACCTTTATTCTGCGGGTCAGTACGATTCCCGGCGATACCTAATTTATAGAACTTTTTTATAACTTTTTGCACAATAAAATTACTTTTGGAAAGAGAATGTATTTCTTCTGTCGCGATGTTGTGAGAGCCATAACTTTTACATTTTTTCGTCGATGGAGCTGTGTGAGGGTTTGTTTTTTGCGAGACAAGCTATAGATTTTATAAGTACCATTTTTGGATACGTGCGACTTTTTGATCACTTTTTATTTCAATTTTTGGAAGACGGTGACCAAAAAAACAGTAATTATGGCAGTGTTTTTGAGTTTGTTTTTTTACGGCGTTCACTGCGCTGGATAAATAACATAATGTTTTTATAGTTCAGGTCGTTACGGTTGCTGCGATACCAAATATGTATGGCTTTATTATTTTTTTCAATAATAAATGACTTGATAAGGGAAAAAGGGCGATTGTATTTTATTTTATTACTTGAAACTTTTATTGTATGTTTTACAACTTTTATTTGTACTTTTTTTTTACACTTTTTTTTACACTTTTCTTTAGTCCCACTAGGGGACTTGAAGGTCCAACTGTTTGTTTGATGTTCTAATACATTGCACTACCTATGTAGTGCAATGTATTGGAACTGTCAGTTGTTCACTGACAGCAAGCCGATCAGGCTCCGCCTCTGGGCGGGGCCTAATCAGCTTACGTAATGGCAGACAGGAGTCCATTGTTAGGGCTCCTGTTGCCATAGTAGCAGTCGCCAGCCTTGCCATCGCGTGGCAAGGCTTCCGATTTGCTACAAACCTCTAGGATGCAGCGATCACAATGGATACAAACCTCTAGGATGCTAGCTCCGGTTCCTGGCGATAGATCGGGGTGTCCGCTGTAACATACATTCTGAGCCAGAAGCTGAGCCGGCGCCATCTTGCCGATGGTACCGGAAGCCTCCTGGGCCCCGCCGACGACGGGGCATAGGAGGATTCCGTTACTGGCGGACCGGGAGGTAAGTATAAGCCCTCCGATCGCCTTTGCAGCCACCGGCAACCCAACGATCACGTTGCTGGGGTGCCGATGGCTATAAACTCCTCGCATGCTGCGATCTCTATTGAGCGCAGCATCTGAGGGGTTAATCGGCCAGATCGGATGCTGGTTCTGGTCCTGGCCGATACCTCAGGGTGACAGCTGTAACATACAGCTGTCACCCGGCGGTGATGTCGCTGGCTCGGCTCCTGAGCCAGCTTAATCTCCATGACGTACAGTTACGTGAAAAGGTGGTAAGCCACCAGTTTTAATCACGTAACTGTACGTGATTGGGCGGGAAGGGGTTAAAACCCGCGCCATAGACTTTTTACGGCGCAGGTTTTAACTTGCTGCACGCGCAATCGGGCAGCTGAATGTCGGGTCTCCGGCTGTCAGTGACTGCCGGGGACCCTGAGGAGAGGATAGAAGCAGCTTTTGTTGCTTCTGTCTTCTCCGATGTTTTTACACAGCGCTCAATGAACGGCGCTGTCTCTATTCCTCCCGGTGATCATGTGACTGGTCACATGATCGCCGGCTGCCGTTACTGACAGACTGCTGCTGGGTCTTACTAGATCCAGCACAGCCCTATTAGTGACAATAGTCACTATGAGAGGGCTGATTTCCCCTGTAACTGGGGCTGGTGTGCAGCCCCAGTTACAGTGGAAAAACATGGTGTAAAAGAAAGAAAAAAAATATATAAAGTTTCCCAAAGGTCTTTTTTGACCTTTGAGGGACAGACCATAGTAATAAAAAAATAGTAAAGTAAAGTGCAATAAAAAATGAAATAATAAATACACATAAAATACCCACCCCAAAAAAAAAACGTTTCCCCCCACCAATCATTGTTGTAACGCTAGCGCTGACCCAATTACCCTAATATAGACATGTAATATATTAAAAATTACGGTAGACAATGACGATCACAAATAAAAGGTCTACTTTAGGGTAAAACTAGGTTAATCTATTTTTTCTGTAACACAGAAGTTTTTACCAGAGAAACACAACTCAATATCTATTGCCCAGATTCTGCAGTTTTTAGAAATATCCCACATGTGGCCCTAGTGTGGTAATGGACTGAAGCACAGGCCTCAGAAGCAAAGGAGCACCCAGTGGATTTTGGGCCTCCTTTTTATCAGAAAATATTTTAGGCACCATGTCAGGTTTGAAGGGCTCTTTCGGTGCCAAAACAGTGGAAATCCACCAAAAAGTGACCCCATTTGGAAAACTACACCCCTTGAGGAAATTATCTAGGGGTATAGTGAGCATTTTGACCCCGCAGGTTTTTTGCAGAAATTATTGGAATTAGGCCGTGAAAATTAAAATCTACATTCTTTCAAAGAAAATGTAGGTTTAGCTAATTTTTTCTAATTTCCACAAGGACTAAAGGAGAAAAAGCACCGCAACATTTGTAAAGCAATTTCTCCCAAGTAAAACAATACCCCACATGTGGTCAGAAATGGCTGTTTGGACCCACGGCAGGGCTTAGAAGGGAAAGAGCGCCATTCTGCTTTTGGAGCTCAAATTTAGCAGGAATGGTTTGCGGAGGCCATGTCGCATTTGCAAAGCCCCTGAGGGGACAAAACAGTGGAAACGCCAAAAAAGTGACTCCATTGAGAAAACTACACCCCTTGAGGAATCCATCTAGGGGTGTAGTGAGCATTTTGACCCCACAGGTGTTTCATAGATTTTATTAGAATTGGGCAGTGAAAATAAAAAAAATCCTTTTTCTTCAATAAGACATAGCTTTAGCTCCAAATTTTTAATTTTCTCAACAAATAAAAGAAAAAAAGAACCCCAACATTTGTAAAGCAACTTCTCTGGAGTACAGCAATACCCCACACGTGGTCAAAAACTGCTGTTTAGATACACGGCAGGGCTCATAAGGGAAGGAGCGCCATTTGCTTTTGGTGTACAGATTTTGCTGCATTTGGTTTCTGGTCGCTATGTTGCATTTGCAAAGTCCCTGTGGAACCAAAACAGTGGATCCCCCCCTGAAGTGACCCCATTTTGGAAACAACACCCTCAAGGTATTCACCTAGGGGTGTAGTGAGCATGTTAACCCCACAGGTGTTTTGCAGAAATTCGTGTGCACACGATGTGGGAGAGTGAAAATGGGAATTTTTCCTTAGATACGCCAATATGTGGTGCCCAGCTTGTGCCACCATAACAAGACAGCTCTCAATTTTTATGCGGTGTTTCCCGGTTTTAGAAACACCCTACGTGTGGCCCTAATCTTTTGCCTGGACATTCGACAGGGCTCAGGAGTGAAAGAGTACCATGTAAAATTGAGGCCTAATTTGGCGACATATAAAGTATTGGTTCACAATTGTAGAGGCTTTGATGTGAAATAAAAGAAACCCCTGAGAAGTGACCCCATTTTGGAAACTGCACCCCTCAAGGCATTTATTAAGGGGTGTAGTGAGCATTTTCACCCCACGTGTCTTTTCCATAAATGATTGCACTGCCGAAGGTACAAATTAAAATTTTTCCCTAGATATGCCAATTCATTGTCAAATATGTCGTGCCCAGCTTGTGCCACTGGGGACACACACCTCAAAAATTGTTAAAAGGGTTCTCCCGGGTATGGCGATGCCAAATATGTGGACGTAAACAGCTGTTTGGGCATGCTGTAGGGCTCAGATGGGTGGGAGCGCCATTTGGCTTTTGGAGCATGGAATTTGCTTGGTAATAGTTTTGTTTGGAGTATCACTGTTGTTTCCGTTTATAATGTGGGGCATATGTGAGCTCGGCAGAGTACATCAGAGGCATAGTCAGGTGGTATAATAATAATAAGGTAAAAAAATGAATAAAATAATCCATAGCTGTGTGTTACGCTGTGATCGATCCTTTCTGCACAGGCCGGTGTCGCACTGATATATGGCGTCCTTCCTTATCCCCCTTTTGGTCCACACTCCACACCTTTGCTGTTTGGGGAATTTTGCCGGGAAAGTGTTGTCCTGGTATAATACGGGCGCCCTCGCTTCCAGCGGATATAGTTGGGCCCTCTCCTTCCTGGTTCCATAATTTTAGTGCCTTGATACATCGCCTTTTGAAACAGAAGAAATGTTCCCCTCGGGCCGGCACAACTGGATATTTTTCTTTCCTGACTTATTGGAGCCTTAACTTATTTTATTTTTTCCTAGACGTAGTGGTATGAGAGCTCTTTTTTTACAGGACGAGCTGTAGCTTTTATTGGTACCATATTGGGGTACATGCAACTTTTTGATCACTTGTTATCCTTTTTTTGGGAGGCAAGGTGACAAAAAAACAGCAATTCTGGCATAGTTTTTTTTTTTTATATATACAGCGTTCACCATGCGTTATAAACTACATGTTACCTTTATTCTGCGGGTCAGTACGATTCCCGGCGATACCTAATTTATAGAACTTTTTTATAACTTTTTGCACAATAAAATTACTTTTGGAAAGAGAATGTATTTCTTCTGTCGCGATGTTGTGAGAGCCATAACTTTTACATTTTTTCGTCGATGGAGCTGTGTGAGGGTTTGTTTTTTGCGAGACAAGCTATAGATTTTATAAGTACCATTTTTGGATACGTGCGACTTTTTGATCACTTTTTATTTCAATTTTTGGAAGACGGTGACCAAAAAAACAGTAATTATGGCAGTGTTTTTGAGTTTGTTTTTTTACGGCGTTCACTGCGCTGGATAAATAACATAATGTTTTTATAGTTCAGGTCGTTACGGTTGCTGCGATACCAAATATGTATGGCTTTATTATTTTTTTCAATAATAAATGACTTGATAAGGGAAAAAGGGCGATTGTATTTTATTTTATTACTTGAAACTTTTATTGTATGTTTTACAACTTTTATTTGTACTTTTTTTTTACACTTTTTTTTACACTTTTCTTTAGTCCCACTAGGGGACTTGAAGGTCCAACTGTTTGTTTGATGTTCTAATACATTGCACTACCTATGTAGTGCAATGTATTGGAACTGTCAGTTGTTCACTGACAGCAAGCCGATCAGGCTCCGCCTCTGGGCGGGGCCTAATCAGCTTACGTAATGGCAGACAGGAGTCCATTGTTAGGGCTCCTGTTGCCATAGTAGCAGTCGCCAGCCTTGCCATCGCGTGGCAAGGCTTCCGATTTGCTACAAACCTCTAGGATGCAGCGATCACAATGGATACAAACCTCTAGGATGCTAGCTCCGGTTCCTGGCGATAGATCGGGGTGTCCGCTGTAACATACATTCTGAGCCAGAAGCTGAGCCGGCGCCATCTTGCCGATGGTACCGGAAGCCTCCTGGGCCCCGCCGACGACGGGGCATAGGAGGATTCCGTTACTGGTGGACCGGGAGGTAAGTATAAGCCCTCCGATCGCCTTTGCAGCCACCGGCAACCCAGCGATCACGTTGCTGGGGTGCCGATGGCTATAAACTCCTCGCATGCTGCGATCTCTATTGAGCGCAGCATCTGAGGGGTTAATCGGCCAGATCGGATGCTGGTTCTGGTCCTGGCCGATACCTCAGGGTGACAGCTGTAACATACAGCTGTCACCCGGCGGTGATGTCGCTGGCTCGGCTCCTGAGCCAGCTTAATCTCCATGACGTACAGTTACGTGAAAAGGCGGTAAGCCACCAGTTTTAATCACGTAACTGTACGTGATTGGGCGGGAAGGGGTTAAAACCCGCGCCATAGACTTTTTACGGCGCGGGTTTTAACTTGCTGCCCGCGCAATCGGGCAGCTGAATGTCGGGTCTCCGGCTGTCAGTGACTGCCGGGGACCCTGAGGAGAGGATAGAAGCAGCTTTTGTTGCTTCTGTCTTCTCCGATGTTTTTACACAGCGCTCAATGAACGGCGCTGTCTCTATTCCTCCCGGTGATCATGTGACTGGTCACATGATTGCCGGCTGCCGTTACTGACAGACTGCTGCTGGGTCTTACTAGACCCAGCACAGCCCTATTAGTGACAATAGTCACTATGAGAGGGCTGATTTCCCCTGTAACTGGGGCTGGTGTGCAGCCCCAGTTACAGTGGAAAAACATGGTGTAAAAGAAAGAAAAAAAATATATAAAGTTTCCCAAAGGTCTTTTTTGACCTTTGAGGGACAGACCATAGTAATAAAAAAATAGTAAAGTAAAGTGCAATAAAAAATGAAATAATAAATACACATAAAATACCCACCCCAAAAAAAAAACGTTTCCCCCCACCAATCATTGTTGTAACGCTAGCGCTGACCCAATTACCCTAATATAGACATGTAATATATTAAAAATTACGGTAGACAATGACGATCACAAATAAAAGGTCTACTTTAGGGTAAAACTAGGTTATTACCAAAAAAAAAATAGCTGAAACGTAAAAAAGCTTATTTTTTTACTATTATTTTCAAACTTTATGAATAAAAATTCTAAAATAGCAAAAAAGTGTGTATAAAAACGATAAAAAAAGAAACCTGCATTGTCTATGGAAAAAGCATCGCAAAAATCACGTCGTTAGCCCAACAAATAAAAAAGTTATAGCCATTTAACTAACACGTGCTAAAAATGGCTAAACGGTGTCTGGTCCTGAAGGTGCAAAATAGCCCGGTCCTGAACTGGTTAAAGGGGCTCTGTCACCAGATTATAAGTGCCCTATCTCCTACATAAGGAGATGGGCGCTATAATGTAGGTGACAGCAGTGCTTTTTATTTAATAAAACGATCTGTTTTCACCACTTTATTAGCGATTTTAGATTTATGCTAATGAGTTGCTCAATGCCCAAGTGGGCGTGTTTTTACTTTAGACCAAGTGGGCATTGTACAGAGGAGTGTATGATGCTGACCTATCGGCGTCATGCACTCCTCTCCATTCATTTAGACAGCGCATAGGGATCCTGCTAGATCCTTATGTGCTGTCTTATACTAACACATTAACGATACTGAAGTGTTTAGACAGTGAATAGACATTCCACGGGATGTCTATTCACAATCTCTGCACTTCGTTACTGTTTCTATGGTAGTTACAGCAGAGGAGGCGTAATCTCGTTGTAACCTGTCATTTAGTAATGAAGTGCACAGATTGTGAATAGACATCCCATGGAATGTCTATTCACTGTCTAAACACTTCAGTATCGTTAATGTGTTAGTATAAGACAGCACATAAGGATCTAGCAGGATCCCTATGCGCTGTCTAAATGAATGGAGAGGAGTGCATGATGGGAGTCTTTGATGGGAGACTTGAGGCAAATATCCACAGATGCTTCTAGATTACAGAAATGACTAAGGACTAGAATTTCGTGTAAATTGTCACCTATACAGCAAGTAATGGATAGAAAATCAGGACCTGTCATAGATCTGTATTAGCTTGAAGTATCGTCCAGTGCCTCCGTAGGATATTGTTAATTTCTGATGCATGTGTGTCATAGGTGCCAATACTACTAAAAACCTTGGACGAATCTCAGATTAGCCGTTCATTTTTTTTCTCTAGCCCTGACATACCCCATATGTAAGGATTTTTTTATGGTATACTTGTGCTACAAAACTATGATAAAGAGTATTAAATTTTTTTCTAAAAACTGGATTCCTCAGAGTAATTTCCCCTAGGCCAAAGATATTACCCCACTGGGATCTCTCTTTTCAGGGCAGGCAGATACCAACTGTCCCAATGTAGGAAGCTATTAGTAGCCGTTGTCTTATGATATATTGAGGAATGGACACGACCAGCAGACTCCAGTGTAATCCTTAAACCAAGGAAATTAATTTATTTCTCATGAATTTCAGAGGTAAACCTCCTCCCTATGGAATTAAAATAGACAATGTCAACAAAATCGTGGAAAATTGACTTGTATAAATCTTCCAGTGAGATAATATGACTAGCAAGTTACAAAGCATCTTTTTTTTACCAATCTATGCATACCAAACATGGACAGGAAATATTTACCATTTAAACCAATATTTAATTCTATGAGTTCCTTATGCTTAAAACTCAATTCATTTGAGACAAAAGACATGGCTACGCTGCCTGATCATAAATACATGGCTGGGTTTTTAAAAACATGTAGTATGACAGGGATGGCTTTGAAGTATTACATATTCCTTTAAACTTTATAGAGGACTTTAGAAATTTTTTCACCTGTCACATTTTTAAAGATGAGCAGTCTACACACCGATGCAATAACCACCCACTTGTTAACAACTCTATGTGAGAGGAACATTTTCTCTTCGTGTCTGTTGGCAAACTCATTTAATTAACTTCCTCTGTGTAGGGAGATTTAATATGGACTAGCTTTACATTATTAAAACATATGCCTTAAAAGAAAACACATATAAATAATATATAGAAAGGTGGTCTTTTAGCAGACTACTTGGAAGTGTTACATACTAGACAGTTATGTTCAGTGATTACATCATAGAGCAAAATGCATGTACAGTGGAGGAAATAAAAATTTGATCCCTTGCTGATTTTGTAAGTTTGCCCACTGTCAAAGTCATGAACAGTCTAGAATTTTTAGGCTAGGTTAATTTTACCAGTGAGAGATAGATTATATATATATAAAAACAAAACTGAAAATCACATAGTCAAAATTATATATATTTATTTGCATTGTGCACAGAGAAATAAGTATTTGATCCCCTACCAACCATTAAGAGTTCAGCCTCCTCCAGACCAGTTACACGCTCCAAATCAACTTGGTGCCTGCATTAACCCCTTAATGAATGGGCCATTTTGCACGTTAATGACCAAGGATTATTTTTTGTTTTTTCACGGTCGCATTCCAAGAGTCGTAACTCTTTTTTTATTACGTCGACATAGCCGTATAAGGGCTTGTTTTTTGCGGGACGAGATGTATTTTGTAATTGTACCATTTTTAGATGCTTATAACATATTGATTAACTTTTATTAACTTTATTTTAGGAGAGAATTGAAAATAAGCAGCTATTCCAACATTGGTTTTCACGTTATAAGTTTACGCCGTTTACTATGCAGCGTAAATAACATGTTAACTTTATTCTGTGGGTCGGCGCGATTACAGGGATACCAAATATGTAAAGGTTTTATATGTTTTCCTACGTTTGCACAATAAAAACCCTTTTAGAAAAAAATTACTTGTTTTTGCATCGCCGCATTCCAAGAGCCGTAACGTTTTTATTTTTCCGTCGATGTGGCCGTACGTGGGCTTGATTTTTGCGGGACAATGTGTAGTTTTTATTAGTACTATTTTGGGGTACATAGGACTTATAGATTAACTTTTATTTTATTTTTTATGGGGGGAATGGGAGAAAAGAGAGAATTTTGACGTTGTTTTTTGCGTTTTCTTTGGACGCCGTTCATCCGGCGGTTTAATTAATATGTTCATTTTATTGGTCAAGTTGTTACGAACGCTGGGATACCATATATGTGTAGGTGTGATTTGTTTTGACCGTTTTACTAAATAAAACCACTTTTTGGGCCAAAAAAGTAGTTTTATTTGACTTTGACTGTAATTATTTATATTTTTTTTTCACAAACTTTATTTAACTGATTGACATTTTTTTTTTTAGTCCCACCAGGGGACTTCACTATGCGATGTGCCGATCGCATATATAATGCTTTGGTATACTTCGTATACCAAAGCATTATTGCCTGTCAGTGTAAAACTGACAGGCAACCTGTTAGGTCATGCCTCCGGCATCGCCTAACAGGCAGATGCTGAAGGCAGACCTGGGGGTCTTTGTTAGACCCCCGGCTGTCATGGAAACCCGACGGCGACCCGCGATTTGTTTGCGGGGGCGCCGATCGGGTGACAGAGGGAGCCCCCCCTCTGTCAAACACATTAAATGCCGCTGTCACTATTGACAGCGGCATTTAATGGGTTAAACTGCCGGAATCGGAGCGCGCTTCGATTCCGGCAGTTGCAGCAGGAGCCAGGCTGTGTATAACAGCCGTGCTCCTGCCGCTGATCGCGTGGGTACAGTGTCAGTACCCGCGCCATCACAGGACGGATATATCCGTCCTCCTGCGCGAACTAGCAGCTGCTGAGGACGGATATATCCATCCTTCGGCGTTAAGGAGTTAAAGACAGCTGTCTTAGATGGTCACCTGTATAAAAGACTCCTGTCCACAGACTCAATTAATCAGTCTGACTCTAACCTCTACAACATGGGCAAGACCAAAGAGCTTTCTAAGGATGTCAGGGACAAGATCATAGACCTGCACAAGGCTGGAATGGGCTACAAAACCATAAGTAAGACGCTGGGTGAGAAGGAGACAACTGTTGGTGCAATAGTAAGAAAATGGAAGACATACAAAATGACTGTCAATCGACATCGACCTGGGGCTCCATGCAAAATCTCACCTCGTGGGGTATCCTTGATCCTGAGGAAGGTGAGAGCTCAGCCGAAAACTACACGGGGGGAACTTGTTAATTATCTCAAGGCAGCTGGGACCACAGTCACCAAGAAAACCATTGGTCACACATTACGCCGTAATGGATTAAAATCCTGCAGTGCCCGCAAGGTCCCCCTGCTCAAGAAGGCACATGTACAGGCCCGTCTGAAGTTTGCAAATGAACATCTGGATGATTCTGAGAGTGATTGGGAGAAGGTGCTGTGGTCAGATGAGACTAAAATTGAGCTCTTTGGCATTAACTCAACTCGCCGTGTTTGGAGGAAGAGAAATTCTGCCTATTACCCAAAGAACACCGTCCCCACTGTCAAGCATGGAGGTGGAAACATTATGTTTTGGGGGTGTTTCTCTGCTAAGGGCACAGGACTACTTCACCGCATCAATGGGAGAATTGATGGAGCCATGTACTGTCAAATCCTGAGTGACAACCTCCTTCCCTCCACCAGGACATTAAAAATGGCTCGTGGCTGGGTCTTCCAGCACGACAATTACCCGAAACATACAGCCAAGGCAACAAAGGAGTGGCTCAAAAAGAAGCACATTAAGGTCATGGAGTGGCCTAGCCAGTCTCCAGACCTTAATCCCATCGAAAACTTATGGAGGGAGCTGAAGATCCGAGTTGCCAAGCGACAGCCTCGAAATCTTAATGATTTACAGATGATCTGCAAAGAGGAGTGGGCCAAAATTCCAACTAACATGTGTGCAAACCTCATCATCAACTACTAAAAATGTCTGACTGCTGTGCGTGCCAACAAGGCTTTTGCCACCAAGTATTAAGTCTTGTTTGCCAAAGGGATCAAATACTTATTTCTCTGTGCACAATGCAAATAAATATATATAATTTTGACAATGTGATTTTTTTTTAATTTTTTTTATATAATCTATCTCTCACTGGTAAAATTAACCTAGCCTAAAAATTCTAGACTGTTCATGTCTTTGACAGTGGGCAAACTTACAAAATCAGCAAGGGATCAAATACTTATTTCCTTCACTGTAGATGATTAAAATGACCCTCCAGCATAATGAAAAAAAATTGATTGTACATTGCAAATGTATAGTCAACTAACCTGCTACCCCACTCCTGAATGATCTGGCCTCCATTCCTGTGTTCTGGTCCTGTACTTTCCGGTATTAAAAATGGCCATGTGACGTACAATGGGTTTGTGGATCTACTGGGCTACTCCGTCATAACGGAGTAGCTGCTGGCCAGACACATATTATACAGTCGCTTTTAGATGGTACCTTGGTGACAGCAGGACACAGTCAGATTGCAAGTAGCAGATACAAGCTGTTGCCAGATTAATGGAAGCCGGCTGGTGCTGGATCACTGGAAGCAAGCTGGTAGCGGATTACTGGAAGCAGGCTGTTGCCGGATTACTGGAAGCAGGATAGTCACGGATTCAGGACACAGGATACAGGACTGGTCACGGACACAGGACTCGGGATACAGGACTGGTCATGGACACAGGTATCAGGATACAGGACTAGTCACGGACACAGGACTCAGGATACCTTTGCAGGCTCACACTGGGTTAGAAACAACATTACTCATAGTGGGCAGAGTTCCTCAAATAGTCCAGGGTATCCAGGGATAGGCTGGGGACACTTTTTGGGCACAGGCCTGGGGGAGGAGGAGAGAGCAGAGCGTGCCAGTGTCCCTGGGAAGGGAGATGCCAGCGAAGATGCAAAGTCCTGCGGTAGCGGCTGCCGGTAAGAGGGGGACGCTGGCGGTCAGCGGCCACGGACATGACAGTACCCCCCATTACGCCCCTTCCTCTTAGGTTTAGAGCGTATGAGGAATTTCTTGATGAGAGCTGGGGCATCAATATTTTCTTCAGGTTTCCAAGATCTCTCCTCAGGACCAAAACCCTTTCAATCCACAAGATAAAAGGTCTTCTCTCCTACTTTCTTGTAGTCTAGAAACCCTTTGACCTTGAAGACATCTGAAGAATTGCTGGGAGCAGTTACAGAGTCAGAAGACCTGCTGTACTGGTTGAGAACTACTAGTTTCAGGAGAGACACATGGAAGGAGTTGGTAATCTTGAGGGTAGGAGGCACACATATTTTGTAGGACACATGATTGATTTGTCGTAAGACTTCAAAGGGACTGAGAAATCTAGGAGGAAATTTGTAGGAAGGAACATTTAAGCGAATATTCTTAGAGAACAACCTGACTTTATAGCCCCGGGGGAAATTGAGGAGATGGCCTCTTCCTATCAGAGTATTTCTTCATCCGTGCCACCGCCTGCAAGATTGCTGACTTGGTCTGTTGCCAGATCTGGAGAAAGCTTCCGTAGGAAATATTGACTGCGGGAACTTCGGAGGTAGCAGGCACAGAGAGAGGCACCCAAGGATGTTGGCTGTAAACTATGAAAAACGGAGAAGTAGCAGTGGATTCACTTTTATGATTATTATATGAGAATTCGGCCCACGGAAGGAGATGTACCAAGTTGTCATGTTGAGCTGATAGGAAATGGCAGAGATAGTTTTCAAGCACTTGATTAATTCATTCAACTTGGCCATTGGATTGCAGATGGTACGCAGAAGAGAAGTCCAGTTTTACGTCCAGAAGTTTACATAGAGCTCACAAGAATTTGGATATGAACTGGACGGCACGATCAGAGACAATGTGGAAAAGCAATCCGTGAGGACGTGCTGAATGAAAAGACTTGCCAGGCAAGGAGCTGAGGCAAGACTAGACAGAGGAATGAAATGTGCCATCTTGGAGAAACAATCTACAACGACCCAGAAAGCGGTGCAGCCAGCAGAGGGAGGATGATCTGTAATAAAATCCATGGCAATATGCTGCCAGGAACTATTAGGAACTGGCGGAGGTTGGAGTAGGCCCGCAGGCTTGGAATGAGCAATTTTGTTTGCGGCACATTTGGTACAGGTGGAGACAAAGTCTTGGACTTCCTTGGGTAGCATGGGCCACAAATAGTGGCGGGTGATGAAATCCTTTGTTTTTTGAATTCCAGAATGGCCTGCCAACTTGGAGTTGTGACCCCAGGAGAGAATCTTTTTCCTGTCTGCATGTCTGCAGGAGGGACATCGATTTTCCCTGGAGGAATGTCTTCGATCTGCAGAGGAGTAGCAGCTATTATGCGTGGGGGGTCAATGATGTGCTGTAGATCCTCTTCATTGTCGATTGTCTAAAACGAGCGTGATAGAGCATCTACTTTGACGTTTTTTTCCACTGGATGAAAATGAAGATGAAAATTAAACCTGGCAAAAAAAAGCGACCACCTGGCTTGACATTGATTTAAACGTTGTGCCGGCTGTAAATAGGTGATGTTCTTCTGATCTACTGGATGTGCAGAACCTTCTAATAAATGCCTCCACTCCTCGAGAGCCAATTTGATGGCCAAAAAGCTCAGTCTCAAATAGATTAGTTCCTTTCTGCTGCAGGGAACAGTTTAGAAAAGAATCCACAGGGAACAGCTTTTTCCTTTTGTGTTTCTCTGAAAGAGAAATGCTCCAGAATCAACGGAAGAGGCATCCACTTCCAATGAGAAATTCTGGAAAACATCTGGATGATGAAGAACGGAGGCAGAAGTAAAGGACCTTTTAAGCTTAATGAAAGCAGATTCTGCTTCAGGGATCCAAGTTTTTGCGTTCGCCCATTTTTGGGTGAGGGCATAGATGGGAGCAGTCAGCGACGAGAAATTAGGGCTAAACTGACAATATAAATTTTCAAATCCCAGGAACCTCTGTAGCATGGAGACATTGGGGACAAGGACAATCCAGGACCGACTTTACTTTTTATGGATCCATTTGGAGGCCATGATTGGAAATTATATAGCCCAGGAAGGGCAAGGATTTATTTTAAAATTATATACGCACTTTTCCAATTTGGCGTAGATGTTGTTCTCCTTTAACCGCGTCAGGAGTTGGCGAACATGTTTCCGGTAAGTCATCCGGTAAGTGAGTAGATCAAGATATCATCCAGATCACCACCACACAAACATACAATAGATCCTGGAATATGTAGTTCACAAATTCCTGGAAGACAGCTGGAGCATTACATAATCTGAAGGGCATCACAAGATACTCGTAGTGACCGTCTCTGGTGTTAAATGCGGTTTTCCACTCGTCACCTTTACAGATGCGAATCACGTAGATCCAGCTTTGTGAAAATCTTGGCTCCATGGAATCTATTGAAGAGCTCGAAGATCAGCGGTAAGGGGTACTTGTTTTTGACAGTTATCTTATTCAGACCACAATAGTCTATGCAAGGCCGGAGGGACCCATCTTTTTTCTTTACAAAGAAAAATTCATATCTGGCTGGAGAAGTTGACTTCTTAATAATCCCCTTCTCAAGGATTTCCTTAATATATGCTGACATAGCTTGAGTCTCGGGGCAGAGAAAGCGGATATACCTGTCCACGAGCAGGTGCAGTCCCAGGAAGCACCTTGATTGGACAGTTGTATGGACGATGCGGAGGCAAGGACTCAGCCTCCTTCTTCCTGAATACGTCTCTATAGCAGGCATATTGTGAAAGTAAATATGCAATTCGTAAAAACGGGAATAAGTACGGCGCTGCTACTCAATGATGATACAAATGATGTAAATGATTAAGTTTATTTGATCAAGGCTACGCGTTTCAATGCCGCACCGGCATCTTCCTCAGGCCATATGAATTGCAGTTTAAACAGCAGTGCTTTAAACAGACCACGCGGAGAGAAAAAACCGCCAATGTGATCAAGGTCAAAGTGCACCACTAACGTAATCACTAAAAGGAATTTATACATTAAGAATACACAAAAACATATACATGCAAATAGTAACTAGCAACATTCCTTAAGAAAGGAGGAATAAAAGCAAAAGAAAGCATAAAATATCAAATCGTAACATTTAAAACACACAATTGTATGCTAACCGGCAGGTGAAACACGAGTACAAACCTAAACATCCATTTGGATTTACAAACATAGTTCTATACGTAAACATAAACCTTGATCACATTGGCGGTTTTTTCTCTCCGCGTGGTCTATTTAAAGCACTGCTGTTTAAACTGCAATTCATATGGCCTGAGGAAGATGCCGGTGCGGCATTGAAACGCGTAGCCTTGATCAAATAAACTTCATCATTTACATCATTTGTATCATCATTGAGTAGCAGCGCCGTACTTATTCTCGTTTTTACGAATTGCATATTATCTTTATTGCGGTGGCCAATTGGCCTTACCAGCTGGGATTTAGGCAGCAACACTCACTTCTATCCACCTGTTCAACGCGATTGATCTACTTTCCTGTGGTAAGCATTCATTTGTATACATTGACTGCTACTTCTGGGCTTACTCACACTATGTGGCGCCGTGTTTTTTCCTTGTATTTCCATATTGTGAAAGTAGACCAGGGAGCGACTAAGACACTTAAGGATGGGCAGGACGAACCACAGGCAGACAGTTGTGTTGACAGCAGAGCCCCAATTGAAGAATTTCTCTAGAATTCCAGTCAAGCATGGGAGCGTGCTTGCGAAGCCAGGGGAGGCCCAGCAGGACAGGGTTAAAAGCCTCAGGTAGAACATAGAAGACTATTTGTTCTCTGTGTAGAGCCGCTACTTGTAATCTCAATGGTTCAGTGATCGAGAGAATTGGGTCTGGCAACGGATGTCCATTCACCGAAGCCACCGCTAGAGGTTTCTTTAGAAGGGTCGTGGGTAAATGGAGACGGTCTTCTAAGGCCTGGTGTATGAAGTTCCCTGCCGCTCCAGAATCCAGATAGGCTAAGACAGAATGGGATGCTTTACCCGAAAAAATACAGACTGTAATCCAGAGTCTAGGAGAGAATTTTACTGTGGGTTTTAGTTCACCTAGGGTAGTCTTTCCTATCAACTCTGGGTGCTGGAGTTTCCCGACTTCTGAGGACACTGAGGCACAAAATGACCCTTTCTCCCACAGTAAATAGACAGGTTAGCAGAACGCCTGTGCTGTCACTCTTGGTCTGATAGTCTGACCTAATTAACCTGCATAGGCTCTTCGACGGTAGTAGTGAAAGAAGGTAGCAGAGGTCTTTGAAAATTAGACGCCAATCTCTGAGACTTTTTGTTTTGGAGGGCTTCATGAGAGCATCCCTGGAACCTCAGGTCTATACAGATAGCCAATAGAATCAGGGCATCCAGAGTAGAAGGGTGATCACGACCGGACAGCTCATCTTTAATCCTACAGGCTAATCGTTTCCAGAAGGTTGCCACCAGGACCTCATTATTCCAAGCAAGCTCAGCTTCGAGTGTACGGAATTGGATGGCATATTCTCCAACAGTTGAACCTGCTTGACATAGTGACAGACGCGAAGCAGTGGCTGAAGAAGTACTGCCAGGTTCCTCGAACGCAGTGCGAAAAGTGTCTATAAAGAGTTGCAGATTAGAAGACTCCGGTTCCTCATGTTCCCAGATAGGATTCGCCCATGCCAGGGCCATGCCAGACAACAGAGAGACAATAAAGGCTACTTTGGTCTCATCTGATGGAAATAGATGAGCATGTAACTTGAAATGTATTTGCCATTGATTGAGAAAGCCTCGACAGGTTTTCACTTCTCCATCGTAACGGGGTGGAAGTGGCAAAGAAATTCCGGCTCCGAAGCTGACTGGGGCTACGGCTGGCAGAGGAATGGATGGAGCAAAAGCTTGTGGAGCGCCGGGGTAGGAACAGGAGCAGTGTCCAGGCGATTGACTAAGGTGTTAACTGCCTGCAAAAGCTGATCTTGGCATAATCGGAGATCTCGCATATTGTCTTGCATGACTTGAACAACAGTCTTGGGTTTGCCAGCGAGTCCATGGCCAGAGCAAACTGTGACGTCCAATAGAGTTTTGGATCCACAACAGAGTAGCTGCTGGCCAAACAGTTATAATAGCCGATACAAGCTGGTACCGGATTACTGCAAGCAGGTTGGTGCCGGATTACAGGAAGCAGGCTGGTGCCGAATTACTGGAAGCAGGCTGGTGCCAAATTACTGGAAACAGGCTGGTGCCAGATTACTGGAAGCAGGATAGTCATGGACTCAGGACACAGGACTGGTCACAGACACAGGACTCAGGATACAGGACTAGTCACAGACACAGGATTCAGGAAACAGGAGTTGGAACCTTCACAGGCTAACACTAGGTTATAAACAACATTGCTCAGGCACTGTGATAGTGGGCAGAGTTCCTTAAATAGTCCAGGGTATCCAGGGATAGGTTGGGGACACTATTACTGGTGCGTGCTGGCCCATTAAGAACTGGCACGCAGCCTACGGGCACAGGCCAGGGGAGTAGGAGAGAGCAGAGTGCGCCGGCATCCCTTGGAATGGATATGCTGGCAAAGATACAAAGTCCCACGGTCTCGGCTGCCGGTAAAAGGGGGATGCCAGCGGTTAACAGCCGCGGACATGACAGGCCACCACTGTCTCAGACTTTCCTATGGAGTTCTTCTTTCAAAGTCTAAGACACCCCCCCCCACCCTCTACACTGCCTTCCGATGGACCAGCGTTAATGATGTTTTTTTTTGGCTTGTAGGTCACTTTAACACTTCTACTTCTCAATAAAGTGTACAGTTTATGTACAATGCTTTAGAAATGGAAAAAAAAGGGTGAGTTTTTTTGAAAAAAAATAATTTAGAAATATAATTGCACATCCTATGATACAAAGCAGAATTTTTTTATCCATATTACTAAAAACTCGCTTTAAAGCATGTGTTCTCCTTTTAACATTACTTAGCATATAGATATAAAGTAAAAAAAAACATTGTTTATCCCCTTCCTGCCGCAGCCACTTTTCAGATTTTAATTTTCATTGTTCCCACCCCATGTTCCAATATATACAAAACTGCTACCAGCAGATAAACCCTTCTAACCCAACTATCATGAATTATTGAATGAAATAACTTTATTACGCTTAATTAAGCAAAAAGGCTGACCACATGTATGTTTTTAAAATTTATACATGTCCTCCGTTTGGAAGGTGATAGCAAACAGTGCCTATATGACCATGAGTACGTATTGCCAATATGGCCGGCGGCTTCAGAACGCCAGACCTAACTGGCAGTATATCTATAAGGACCAACGGAGGTACATGTTAATTAAAATGAGATGTCACAGCCCCCCCGACATGTTTCGCTACACGAGGTAGCGTCCTCAGGGGTTCCGGGGCTAATGTTCCAAAAGCTATCACTTTTTTCTTTTTTCATCAATATAGCCCTATGAGGACTTGATGTTTGCGGGACGAGTTGTAGTTTATCATGGCACCATTTATTGTACCATATAATGCAATGGGAAATGGGAAAAATATCTTTGTGGAGTGGAAAATGAAAAAAACAGTGATTCCTCCATAGTTTTTTGAGCTTCGTTTTTACAGTGTTTACCGTGCAATTAAAGCAACATGTTAACGTTATTCTGTGGGTCAATACGAAATCCAGCTATACCAAATTTAAATATATTTTTTTATATTTTACTACTTTTACAAGGAGAGGAAAAAAAGTAGCTAATAATTTTAGAAATTGCTCAAAAATACTGTCAATTAGTCATTACAAAAAAGTTTGGTACCTTCTCTTCAAGTGACTCGATGCATTCCTATGAATAGCAATTTTTTTTTAAAGTGGAAAGAGTAGGCTTATCATCATCTGGAGTCACTTAAAATATTGAATAGAATGGACTGCATAGTCTGTACATCAACTAGTAATTGACCACCTAAAATGTCATATTCTGTTTGGGATTATTTGTTTTTGGCCATTGTTTTGTTGCTTTTTGCAGCACAGTATTTCAAGATTTACACATTTGTCATTATGGTCTCATAATTTGCATAATATGAATTGGATGTTTTTGTTGCTAAAGTTGTAAATAACAAAGGACTGCTCTGTCCATGAAATTAACAGTCATTTCAAATTCTGTTTTTCTCCGTCCTTGAGAAATAATTTTTCCCTGACATAATTATTGTTTTTTAGGGGCAGGAATACAGTATAGATGTTATTAAGTAGCTGTTGAACAGTGGCCAATCTAGCCTTCTGGTTTTCTTTTAGTATCAGCATCAGTGTTCTGTACTATTTTGCAATTGTTGACAGCATATTGTTTGTCAAAAAACATTTTTCTTAGTGATTTGTCATCAACTATAGCAAATTGTGTTCACTAAGTAGATAATTTGCTTCCCTTTCTTTTTGGTTGAATGCAAAAGTCAAATGCATTCGTGTTACTTTTCTTAACATGTAATTCAAATGGTTCAACAGAAGCGTTGAAATGAGTGTCTAGGTTCACAGTGACAAAAACTATAATGGCATTAAGTGGATAGGCAAACGATGTAGTAAAAAAAATAAAAGATTGTGCTTGTGTTTGTTTAGGCTGAACATTTAGAGCATACATTAAAATTAAATATAAAGTATAAATTGTAGCTATATGCATAAATGTTAACATTGGTCTAGACAGAATGCTGTCAGTTGGACAATGACCACAATGATCTTTACATAGAATGATTAGCATTGTGCATACATATCATACACTAACTACTAGGTGACTAGTAGAAGGTCCGTGTAATCAGCTCATTTCCAAAAATGTACAAATGTTTTTGACATTCACCACATAGTTAACAATCTGCTAATCTATGACATTTGGCTTTATTATAGAATTACATAAAACATTGAATTCATTCAGGCAGCTGTCATGAGGCTAAGTATATAGGGGGCCCAAATCAAGTTGTCCCTACTTCATGGGTAGCTTGAACCTGCACAAGGCTGACTCTCCACAGGAACCTCCAAAAGAAAGCAGCCCTCAGACCAAAAGTCCTTTTTGTACTGCAAGATATGTATAGGAGAATCGTCAAGTACAAGAATGTCCTGTTACTGTGATAGCATGATGACATAAACCACCAGCAGCAGGGGCCCAGTTTTGCTCTTGCTTTGCTTTGTCCACCTCTGCCTTAGCCCCAATGCAAAATCTGTAATGGTGTTCCTTAACAAACATGTACCATTAATAATTCTGGTGTCTTGTAATGTAGCAGATGGGCCTTTGCACTCTATATAGCTACTCTTCTGCTTTTGAGCACATAAAGTCTAAGCTATCCACCCCAAAATAGAGTCATATATTTATATATGTTATTCAAATAAGTGTCCTTGTGATTTAATATGTGTAGGCAAAGTTAAAGAAAATAAAACACAATGCTCTTAGAACAGGAGCATTTTGCTTTATCTGCTCTTAGAACATGGATTTGTCAAAAATTCAAGGTGAAGTGATAACATTATTACTGCCAATAACACTTAGAGATTCTCTAGTGACTGCCATAGTGCCAAGGGACTGGTGCAGGGCAAATGTGGTGCCTATTTTCAAAAAGGGCTCCAGGTCTTCCCCGGGTAATTATAGACCAGTAAGCTTAACATCCATTGTGGGGAAAATGTTTGAGGGGCTATTGAGGGACTATATACAGAATTATGTGACAAAAAATAGTGTTATAAGTGCCAGCCAGCACGGTTTTACTAAGGACAGAAGTTGTCAAACCAACCTGATTTGTTTTTATGAAGAGGTGAGCAGAAGCCTAGACAGAGGGGCCGCTGTGGATATAGTGTTTTTGGACTTTGCAAAGGCATTTGACACTGTCCCTCGTAGACGTCTAATCGGTAAATTAAGGACTATATGTTTAGAAAGTATCGTTTGTAATTGGATTGAGAATTGGCTCAAGGACCGTATCCAGAGAGTTGTGGTCAATAATTCCTACTCTGAATGGTCCCCAGTTATAAGTGGTGTACCCCAGGGTTCAGTGCTGGGACCACTATTATTCAACTTATTTATTAATGATATAGAGGATGGGATTAATAGCACTGTTTCTATTTTTGCAGATGACACCAAGCTATGTAGTAATGTTCAGTCTATGGAAGATGTTTGTGAATTGCAAGCAGATTTAAACAAACTGAGTGTTTGGGCGTCCACTTGGCAAATGAAGTTTAATCTAGATAAATGTAAAGTTATGCATCTGGGTGCGAATAACCTGCATGCATCATATGTCCTAGGGGGAGCTACACTGGAGGAGTCACTTGTTGAGAAGGATCTGGGTGTACTTGTAAATCATAAACCAAATAACAGCATGCAATGTCAATCAGCTGCTTCAAAGGCCATCAAGATATTGTTGTGTATTAAAAGAGGCATGGACTCACGGGATAGGGATGTACTATTACCACTTTACAAAGCATTAGTGAGGCCTCATCTAGAATATGAAGTTCAGATCTGGGCTCCAGTTCATAGAAAGGATGCCCTGGAGTTAGAAAAAGTACAAAGAAGAGCAACGAAACTAATAAGGGGCATGGAGAATCTAAGTTATGAGGGAAGATTAAAAGAACGAAACCTATTTAGCCTTGAAAAAAGACGACTACGGGGTGGGACATGATTAACTTATATAAATATATTAATGGCACATACAAAAAATATGGTGATATCCTGATCCATGTAAAACCCCCTCAAAAAACAAGGGGCACTCCCTCCATCTGGAAAGAAAAAAAAGGTTCAACTTGCAGAGGCGACAAGCCTTCTTTACTGTGAGAACAAAAAAATATAAGCTCTTATGTGTAGAAATTTTTTACTTCCCTTTTCCCATCCCTAGGTTGAACTTGATGGACATGTGTCTTTTTTCAACCGTACAAACTATATGTAACACATAATACACATATCTTTAGTGCGGGTCATTGCTGCTGGCTCAAAACTTCATAATTACACAAGTGAAGAAGCCAGATAAAAATGTTACGCTAGCCTCAGTACCCTGTGAACATGAGTTCTTAATTTCTCATAATGTATATATGTTTTACATTTTATAGACCTTACAGTGCATGTTTAATTTCTATACAATTGCAATTTTTCATAACATAAACTACAATATATTTTTTTAGATGAGATGTATTTTTAAAAAATAATTAATTAATTAATTGCAAAGGTACAATTTTAACAAAAAAATCAAGAAATATCACTCCACAATAATACAAAATTAACCCTTAATACCCCCTCACATTAACTTATATTAATATCCCCATTGGAGACCCCTATTCCGCCAACTCCTAACTTCTCCTCGTAAGGTGTACCAAATCACCACATTACGTAAAGTTAACTGAGAACTCCTTCTTTTGAGCTCCACCCACCTCCCTTCAGTTGGGTGCTACCCAATATCAAAATATTAGCAGACATCTGTATCTTCCATCATAGCCGTAACCACCCCACCACCCACCTGCCTATCAGGAGCGCAACAATACCCTATTAACACTGTCATATATATTATTTATTTGACCTTCCCTGTCCGTCGCCAACTTCCTTAAAGCACTACATTCCTGCCACCTGGCTAGAGGCTGGAGCTAGGATGCCATAAAAGATAAAAAATATTTGCTTTATCCTAACCTGCTTCCTGCCCCAATTTAGTTTAATTATTTATAATAGTTTCTATTAGTTGAAATAGTTTTTCATTTATCCAAACTGGGCTAGCTGCTAAAACGTACAAAATTTGTGGTCAAAGAACCATCTTAATGAGTGCCACCCAGTCTGATCTAGATAATGGCATTTTGGTCCATACATAAATCTTGGACTGTATTCTTGACAGGAGTGGCATTACATTAAGAGGGACAAAATTATTTACATCACTACTAATCCTAATACCTAGGTACTCAAAACTTTAGAAAGCTGTAGCATCCATAACTCATCCAGTTCAAACTGGTTGAGCGGGAGGAGATGTGGATTTACTCCAGTTGATCTTAGGTCTGGAGAATTTACCAAACTGCTCTATTGCCTGAATAGCATTAGGTAAAGATTTCTCTGACTCGCTCAGGCATAATATTATATCTTCTGATATCTTCTGCATATAGCAAAACTTTATCTCCCTTTGCTCTGCTGCCGAAGCCCCTAATACTATAATTTCCCTTTAACCAAACTGCGAGGGGATCTATAAAAGTAGCAAACAGCAGCGGAGAGCAGAGACAACCCTGATGCGTGCACGTGAATAAGTTAAAGGATACTGTAAGTTCTCCATTCAGGCTCAGGCTTACTCTGGCACTGAAATATGAAATATGCATCATTCTTACTAAGGCAATAAAATCCTGGACCAGGCCGAACCTTTTCATTATTTTCCATAATAAAGCCCACTCCACCCTGTCAAAAGCCTTTGTGGCATCTAGTGACAGGATGGAGCGGGCCATCTTCTCACTCATCTGCATATTCCCAAACATCCTCCCAAGATTGTTGTTAACATTTCTTTTTGGGATAAACCCATTTTGATCCTTGTTGATATTTGTTGAGATTACTTTACCCAGTCTCATTGCCAACACTTTAGCAAATATTTTTTACATCCATGTTTAGGAATGAGATAGATCTGTATGATTCCATCTCTATGGAATCTTTGCCCATTTTAAGTATGAGTAATAATAGCTTCAGACATTGAAAGCGAGAGATGTATTTTTAATTTGCTATTTACTTACTGATGTACAAATGTTTTTACAGTTTTTTCACATTTTTTTTTACGTTTTAGACCAAGTCTAAAATGGTTTATCTGTAGATTTATGAATCGTGACAAGAGTGTGCATTGCATAGAAACATAAGGAAAAAGTGAGGAAAAAAACTGTTGTATTAGGGGCCCATTTTTTATGTCAGAGTCTACCAGAGGATCCTCTAATGGGCTAGTCTGACCCTGTGTGCTGGCTCATATATTTTTTTATTAGGCATACAGTTTAATTGTACAAGCTCTTGTGCATATGGTTTGATTGTACTTTATAACTTGATACCAGAAGTTATATATGTAATTAAGTAATTCATAGTGTGTAGCTTTACAAACGCAGTGAGGAGGAGTTTAAGTCCAATGGCTGGGAAAGCTGGGGGGGGGCACGGGACAGCCGCCACCCCCTCTTGCACTACAATGTATCTGCGTCTATAGGACGCAGATACAATTGAATGCTTCACTAGCACTGGCAGGGCAGGGAACATCAGTTCCTTGCCTTCCATTCAGCTCCTTTCAATGATGCAGGCAGTGAAATTACATCATTGTGCCCTGTGTCATTGCTAAGGGGCAGGTCTGGCTAAAAGAGGCCTGCGTCGTTAGAAGTCGGTGCGGAAACGGGAACAGGTGAGTATATAAAGTAGTTTTTTTTGTGAACATTGTGAGTGGCATTATCTACAGTGGGCACTGTCTACAGGTAACTCTATGGTGGGGCATTATTTATCGGGGTTCTTATTTCAGGGGGCTATATCTACAGTGGGCTCTACCTAAAAGAGGCTTCATGGGGGCACTATATACTGAAGGCTCTATGGGGGCACTATCTATGGAGGGCTATATCTATAGGGGACACTATTTGCAGGGAGCTCTTATATTTAGGGGCAATTTGTGCGGCACCAGAATTTTATATTTGTTTATAGGTGCAGAAATGTTTGAAAAGTGAGAAGCCGAAGATATCTGAGGGGCAAGCAGAAATGGGTCGTGGCTGGGAGAAGTCATCATGGAGGTCTGGACCGGATAGAGAAGAAAATAGAAAAAGAATGACGAGAATCTGAGATGTCACATGTGAGTCACTAAATGTAATGTTTATTCTCCCCATGACTGATCAGTATTGTATTTACTTAGAATCTGCAGCGAGATGATGGGTGGTATCATTCTTTTTTTGAGAACAGCAACTCCCAGCATATCCTACCATTGTTAAGGCCATACTGGGAGCTGTAGTTTCACGCTGTACACACCTATACGGCAGAGGTTAAACTGAATTTACAAAGGATCTCTGTAGAAAGCTGTATTTCTGCTGGTGCTGTATATATGTACTGAGATTTGTTCTGGTGCTGTATATATGTACTGTGCTTGGTTGTAGTGCTGTATTTTTGTACTGAGGTTGGTTCTGGTGCTGTATATATGTACTGAGCTTCGTTCTGGTGCTGTATATATGTACTGATCTGCTTCGTTCTGGTGCTGTATTTATGTAGTGAGCTTGGTTCTGATGCTGTGTTTATGTAGTGAGCTTTGTTCTGGTGCTGTATTTATGTACTGAGCTTGTTCTGGTGCTGTATTTATGTACTGAGCTTGGTTCTGGTACAATATTTATTTACTGAGCATGGTTCTGGTGCTGTATTTATGTACTGAGCTTGGTTCTGGTACTGTATTTATTTACTGAGCTTGGTTCTGGTGCTTTTTCTATTTACTGAGCTTGGTTCTAGTACCATATTTATTACTGTGCTTCTTCCAGTGCACACAGTGAATATGCATGCCTATGATGCTGAATTTGCACAAATAGGTCTATAATGAATGAGTGTAATACAGTGAGTGCAGGTAGATCAGGTATGTAATTTCTTTGCATGTATAGACTACAGATTTTATGCAGCATGTGATCAGGTTTTTTATAACTCCTATATACTTGTATTAAACAGATTTCCATAACATGTGAACATAACTATTATGTTGTTTGGTTGTTTTTTTTTGCTATCCATCCAATATCACCTTATAGGGCATGTTGGAGCTCCAATTCACTCTTCGCCTTAGGTAACCTGGTGCCACTGATACATAGAGACATCACCGGCGCAGGATCAGCTATACAATGCAACCGTCAGTGACCCACTGCGGCTATGCTGCCTTTGTCCTGTCTTGTCTTGTACTGTCCTCTCCTCCTCCTACTCCTCTCTTCCTTTTGGCCTGGAGGCGGAGTCATTAGCAGCAGAGGAGACAGTGAGGAGAGGACCCCCGCCTCCTACCCAGGCCAGACCCGTCTACACTGCAGCCTCAGCCCACTACTAAACTGGACTACAATTGCATAGTAAGACAAAAAATTTCCTAGTTACATCTACTTTTTTAAGGAAACACATTAAAATGATTGTCCAGGATTACAAACAGCATCACCCTTGCCTCATGAGCTATGTATGTGATTTTGTTCTATCTATTATACACAGGTGCTTGCTCTGCTCTATTAGTAATGTTGTGAGCATTATTTAGTTTTGGAGGGGGGCACTTTTTTGATATTCGCCCTCTCGGCCAAATTCACTAGAAACTGCCCTGGTGTTTACCATTATAGTGATCAGTGGGGGGGCCCAGCAATCTTTTTTGTGGGATAACTCCTGTAAATACTGTTAAAACATTTAAAGTCCTACTTTGATACTGAACCCTCAAACTTTATACATGAGTGAATACATTATTATGGTTTCATGACAGTCTATTTAGTCCTGTATTGATTTGAGATAAATAACATTATTGTGCATCATCCAGTATGTGGACTAACTTTCAGTATCAAGAGCAGCTAAGTGCAAAAATACCTATTTAAAACAAGCAGCTACGTGAGTGTGGGAGCATGGGAGTATGCATTGGTCTAAAGTGTGCCGTGTCTAAAATGTGATTTGAGATTCAGAGGTGAAGGCTTTGTAAATGCTTTAACAAATAAATATCTGTTTGTCATATAGTTTCAACCTATAAACGGTGTGTAGGGGTATATTATGGGTTATATTGTTTAAGCTTTCAAGGTACAGTTCCACATAGTGGCGGCTGCATGCGGTCGAAACCACGCCCACATGCAGTGGCCAATGGCCTCCCTATTCTGGTGGTAATACTCATCAAAATTGGGCGGCCATTGGCCACTGAAATTTGTTAACGTTTTTATATTTTCATTAACATAGCGTATGAGGACTTGTTTTTTGCAGGATGAGTAGTAGTTTTTGATGGCACCATTTATCGTACCATATAATGTCATGAAAAAAATGCATTGTTTTTTGGGTTTTGGCTTTTTATTTTTCTGTCGATGGAGCGGTGTAAGGACTTGTGAGCAGACAAGGAGGGCGTCATAATCAAACAGAATCAGGATGACAATATCGATGAAGCATTAAGACTTCTATCGGACTCTATTCTATCGGAATTTTATGAGCAGCTCCACTTCAGCCCCTTAGAGGAATATATGCAAGTGTACAATTACCTTATAAGCACAGCCTCCTCTGATGGCCTACTAAACAAAAAAGAGATGAAGTTTCTCACTATAAAAGAACCCACCTTTCCTTCATCAAGGTCCATAAATAAACCACCTCTCCCCCAGGCCATCCTATTATGTTTGGTAAAGGTTCTCTGACTAACAACTTGTGACACTACTTAGATCTACATCTACAAAAATATGTAATCAACCTACCATCCTATTGAAGTATTCTACTCAACTAATAAAATAATACATAATTTCCTTATTGATCATGATCTCTCTCATTCACATCTTCTCAAGGACTCACATGCCACACCCTGGGGGCACTAAAGTCAATTACTTTTTTTCTCTGCCGAAAGCCCTAATGCCACCAGAACAGAGAGCATTTTTACCCAATGTGTCGACTTTATTTTATATCACAATGCTTTTAGCTACAATACATCTATATATAAACAGACTAATGGTTTTGCAATGGGGTCCAGATTCGCAGCGTCTTATGCAAATCAGTACATTGGGTTTTTGAGGAACAACACATTTTTAATATTGCTGTTTTTAAGGAGAATATGTTACTATATCATAATTCTATAGACTATTTGTTTTTAATTTGGACCAGAGATGAGAACAAACTTTTAAATTGCATTACACATTTGAATCAAAATACGTTTTAATTATCTCTTACGCACCAAACCTTTAAACAAAATATAGAGCTCCTTGATTCATTGATCCAAAAAGACCAGGAAGGTAAGCTACTGATCAGCACCTATTTTAAGAAGGTAGACATCAATAGTTATATGGATTATAATAGTGCCCTCTACCTCTCCTGGCTTAGAAACAACCCAGTTAGTAAATTCAGACGTCTAAGGAAAAATTGTTAAAAGAAAAAAACTTTTAGGACACAATCCAACATACTTGCTAATCATTTAAAAAAAAAACATTTCCCTAAGTGTCATATAAATGGGGCGTAAAAGAAGGCCTCCAGACTAAAGCCCCATGCACACGACCCTAAGGGTATGTGCACACACACTAATTACGTCCGTAATTGACGGACGTATTTCGGCCGCAAGTCCCGGACCGAACACAGTGCAGGGAGCCGGGCTCCTAGCATCATACTTATGTACGATGCTAGGAGTCCCTGCCTCGCTGCAGGACAACTGTCCCGTACTGTAATCATGTTTTCAGTACGTGACAGTGGTCCTGCAGCGAGGCAGAGACTCCTAGCATCGTACATAAGTATGATGCTAGGAGCCCGGCTCCCTGCACTGTGTTCGGTCCGGGACTTGCGGCTGAAATACGTCCGTCAATTACCCTAAAAATCAACTGTAATTGAGGACAGGAATTACGGTCCGCAATTGCGGACACATTCACTTCTATTGTTCATGGACCCATTCCCTTTTATTTACGGGAAGGTGTTCGGGACGTAAAAGTATACTGCAAAAGATAGGGCATGTCCTATCTTTTGCTTTTTACTCTCCGTGCTCCCATACTTTGTATGGGAGAACAGGCCGAAAATATGGGCGGCTGTCTGCGTCCGTGCCGGCCTGTGATTACAGACAGCCGTGTGCATTGGGCCTAACCCAAGAAGAATCGTCTTTTCTAGCAAACACATATAAGAAAACAACACTAATAAAACTAAACATAATTTTACTATAACTTGCAACTCTGGACACAATATGGTCAGTAAAATTCTATTAAGTCACTGGCATATCCTTTTTCAGCGATCCGTTTCTAAAAGAAACACTTAAAAAAACCCTTATGTAACGTTCAGCAGTATACTTCAGAAGAAAAAAATGGTGTGTTTTGAGCACATTTCGAAACACTTTTTATTAAAAATTATTTTTACTTTTTGAGATATAGCTGTGTTGTATCCTATATACAGAGCAGCTGTGTTGTATCCTATATACAGAGCAGCTGTGTTGTGTACTCATACCTGAATCTAGGGCCAGCATCAGGGCAGTACTACTGGTACTGCCGTCAGGGGCCCGGCCACAATGATGAAAAAATAGGGGCCCGCACGCTTCTCAGCTGCTTTAAACATTTGAATGAGGGCCCTAGCGTTAGTCACTTGGAGAAAGGAACGGACCCTGCATTGTAATAGGGGCCGTTCCTTACTCTGAAGTAACAAACGCTGGGGCCCTGAGAGGACTTACAGAAGAGGAAGATGCAGCATGAGAAGCAGAAGCTCTGTGTGGAGAGAGCCGCCTCTGTGTGGAGAGTCCTTCTCTACACAGCTGACTGGACCTGCAGGCTGGTGAGTGTCCCCCCTCTCCATGCTGCTTCCCATTCCTCCTGACCCCACTTGTAGAATATATAAAGTATGTTAAAATGTTTTTGTTTTTTCTGTTTCCCTAGCTTTTTTTTGCCACAATTTTCGCAATCGCGGCAAAAATGGTCGAAGTTTTTCCGCAATTATATAAAAATTGCGGCAAAACTGCATGATTTGTGCCGCGATTATGAAAATTGCATAAAAAAAAGGATACAAAACATGAAAAAATAGTGCTGGTAGTCTATATTCTCACAGTGCGGTTAAATTGTGTTTTTGCCACGATTTTCCAAAAATTGTTGCAAAAAAAATGGGATTTGACCGCACTGTGTAACTAGACTAAAGCCTTATTCAGACGCCCGTGTTCGGTCCGTGATATCGGCCGTATTTCCCAGGCCGACCACAATTCAGTGAGCCGGACTCCTAGCATCATAGTTATCACTGATGCTACGAGTCCCTGCCTCTCCGCGGCAATACTGCACCATACTGTAATGATATTTTCAGTATGGGACCAGGGACAGCATTCCCATGGGAAGGGAGGGACTCTATGATTATAGATAACTGTGATGCTAGAAACCCGGCTTCCTGAACTGTGGTTGGTCCGGGAAATATAGCCGATATACGGTCTGTATATCACAGACCGAACATGGATGTCTGTATAAGGCCACCGTGTCTCATATTTTTGGTGCTGATTGCGCACTGAAAATTCACTACAAATTACAATATAAGGCTATGTTCAAACGAATGTGTGTGAAATCAGCCATGAATAATGACCGATTTTTCACCAGTGCGGGACCCGTTTTCACAGATCCCTCATAGGCTTGAGTCTATTGAGGGATCCGTGTAAATGGACAAAAATAGGACATGTCCTACTTTTTTACAAGCCCTTCACATGGTCCGTTAAAGCAACGGCCGTGTCATAGCCCCATAGAAATACATGAAGCCGTGTGACGGCCATTAAAAAAACACGTCCTTCACACGGACGATTAACACGTTAGTCTGAATAAGCCCTAACTCATGTGAATGGGGTTTTCAATACCCCATGCACGCGCACAGAAAAAAATCTGCATGGAATTTAGGACGTGCTGCTGATTTTTAAATCTGTGCATGCCTATTACGTTGCAGAATTGTAACGTATTTCAACCTGTACAATGTAAAGGGTTAATTTACCAAGCAAATTCTGTAAGGCTACACGCACACATTGAGGAATTTGGTGCACAAAATCTGCATCAAAACCGCAGGTAATTCCGCAGGTAAAATCTGCACCTAAGGGTATGTTCACACGTCTTAACAAATTACGTCTGAAATTACGGAGCTGTTTTCAGGCAAAAACAGTTCCTGAATTTCAGACGTTTTTGCAAGTACTCGCGTTTTTCGCGGCGTCCATTACGGACGTAATTGGAGCATTTTTTCAATGGAGTCAATGAAAAACGGCTCCAAAAACGTCCCAAGAAGTGTCATGCACTTCTTTGACGCGGGAGTCTTTTTACGTGCCATCTTTTGACAGCGACGCGTAAAATTACACCTCGTCTGAACAGAACATCGTAAAACCCATTGCAAGCAATGGGCAGATGTTTGCAGGCGTAATGGAGCCGTCTTTTCAGGCGTAATTCGAGGCGTAAAATGGGCGAATTACGTCTGAAAATAGGCCGTGTGAACATACTCTAATAGTGCGTTTTTTTATACATTTTTAGGTGCAGTTTTTACATTTTGATGCGGAAATAGGTGCAGGTTTTATGCTACAAATTATTTAACTTTTTTTTAAACTAGTCAGAAACAATTCGCAAGCGGAAACAGAAGATAAATTGGCATGTAGAATATTTTCAAATACACACCGCAGGTAAATTTTTTTGTAGAAAAAATCTGCGACATGTAGATGAGATTTCTTGATCTCATTTACTTTCCTGGTACTGTATTACGCTGCAGATTTGCTGCACGAAAATGTCAGCGACAAATTTGCACGTAATAAGTATTGTGTGCATTTGGCCTAACAGAGTTTTTTTTAACTCAACCTTAGGCTATGTTCACACCGAGTTTTTTTACAAGTTTTTTTATGCAGAAACCGCGCCGCAAAGCTTGTCAAAAACGGCCCGAAAATGCCTCCCATTGATTTCAATGGGAGACGGAGGTGTCTTTTTCCCACGAGCATTAAAACCGTCTAGCGGGAGAAAGAAGTGACATGCCCTATCTTCGGGCGTTTACGCCTCTGACCTTCCATTGACTTCAATGGCCGCGGGCAAAAAACGCTACGAAAATCTGCGTCCAGGGAGAGGAAAATCTGCCTCAAACTTCAAAACAGAATTTTGAGGCAGAAGTTCCCCCTGCAAAAAACTCTGTGTGAACATAGCCTAAGGCCCCGTTCACACATGTTCGATTTGATATGGATTCCAATGGCATGCCAGTGATTCTGCATCCCATGCGTATGAGGTTTCCACAACCCAGTTAGCATGCTTCTTATTTTGCATGGAAAAGCCGAGGATAAGCAACTTTGAATGACAATGGGACTTAGGCCTTGTTCATACAGTTTTTAGCAGTCAGAAAAATCTGCCTCGAAATTCCTTCAGGCTTTCTTTGCCTCCCATTAATGTCAATGGGAGGTCAGAGATGGAAATGCCAGAAGAAAGGGCTTCTTTTTGCCGTTAGCGTTTCTTTCCGCTCACGAAAAAAAAAAACGCCTTTGCCTCCCATTGAAATCAATAGGAGGCGATTTCGGATGTTTTTTTGTTGCAGTTTCCAACGTAGTTTCCACAGAAAAAAATGCGGCAAAAAACTCTGTGTGAACAGGGCCTTATTCTCGTGCGGATCTGCTACACGCTTGTGGCACATCTGTGTCAGAAATCAAAGGGAAAGCCTCAGATTTTTGCTGTTGAAAAACATATTGAAATTTAATGGCAACGTAAGAACGGAGCATTAGTGCTCCTTACATCCTCATAAGCGCTTCACCCTACCTTGAGGCCCCCTTCACATGATGTTATTGCCCTAAGTTTATCGTGTACGTCAGGAAATCTCCTAACGTACACTATAAACAATGTAGCCGATAATTCACAGGGCTCCATTATGTACTTTTAGCCTACGTCGGGCTGGTAGACGTCAGTATACCTTATTTTTTAAGGATGGAATAGCGTAGTAGACTTTGCTATTCCATCCTGAGAGATTCCACAAAAAAACGTATACCGCTCCTGACATTAGTATGTGGACAGTGATGTCAGGAGCTTCGCAATGCCGGAGTCCCCGGGCAGAGCATCACAAGTGCTCTACTAGTGGACTTTGTCCCTGGGAAAGCTCCTGACATCACTGTCCATATATGTAAAGTGACATCAGGGGATTCTCCAGGGCCGGAATCCCTGGACAGAGAGTTGCCGACACTCGGGCAGTGTACTCAGGCTTTGCAAAGCTTCTGACGTCACTTTACGTATATGGACATCAGGAACAGCACCATAGTCCCTGGGCAGAGCACTAGTAGAAGGCTCCAGCCCTGGGAAAGCTCCAGACGTCACTGCCTTTCATGGACAGTGACTTGTTGAGTTCCTCCTGGGCCATTCCCCGGGTGACATATCCCACTGTATGCCATACAGTGGGATACAATTTGGCTAAATAGATAAAAATACAGCGCATTAACCGGTCACTGCCTGCTCCATGGGTTCGTTCGCTGTAATTCACATCAGAACCAAAATCAGTTAATGCGTATAACGTACAAACGTGAGTGCCACACTTTCCTTTGCCCACCCCTGGTAATGGAGGGGGGGCCAAGACATCTTGGCGGTATGGGGCCCAGAAATTCATGATGGCGGCCCTGCCTAAATCCATTAGGTTAGCAAGACTGAAGGGTAGCGGGTCCTGCGTGTCTCTGACACGCAGGATCCACCTGTTATTGATCACGACTAAGTTATGAACTTAGATATGATCGGTAACAGCTCGATCCTGTGTGTCAGAGAAACGCACGACCCACTGTCACTGTACCCATCAGTGCCGCTGACCTGACAGATACAGGTTTAAACATCAGATACAGCTGCTCTGTATACAGGAAACAAAGCAGCTGTATCTCAAAAAGTTAAAATAATTTTTAAAATAAAAAGTATTTATATAGTTGCACAAAACACACTGATAGACATTTTTATTAAAAGACAAAAAACGATTTCAAAAGGTGTACATAGCCTTTAAATGTGGAGAGTCCAGATGCCTGTGCTGTAACATCAGGGCCGCCATCAGGAATTTCAGGGCCCCATACAGCTACATTTTCTGTGCCCCCCTTTTACTGCTCGCAGGAAAAAGACGCCGACGCCTCCCATTGAAATCAATAGGAGGCATTTTCGGGCCATTTTTGACGAGTTTTGCGACGCGTCAAAAAACTTGTCAAAATACTCTGTGTGAATATGTCAGGGATCATTACTATGTATATTGTTTGCAAAAATATTATCCTCACATATATGTATGTATATATCAGTATATTACACAAAGAACTGGAATCTAACAAAATGGAGAATGTATCAGGGGCATGCCTATGGAGACACCGCCCCTGGAATGCAAGAGGAGTGTACAGAAGAACTTACAGCTGAATAGATCCAATGGGGCTAAAGCAAGTCCCACATCTCAAGGGAGGAGTTTTGTGTTTCTTTCTTTTGTTCAATAAAAAAGTTCAGTTCACTTCCTACTTGACTGAGGGAAAGATGTCTACCAACATTTGTCTGTCTGGTGTACTTTTTTCCATGCATGCTTTCAGTTTTTAATTTACAGAGGTGGTTATTCGGTGTGAGATAACAGGGGAAAAGGAAGTTTAGCCCTGACAAACATAGCCTTACACGTATAAATTCCCTGCGAGTGGTGCAGCACCCCAGCCTACTGTATAATGACATTCTGCAACTTTCTGTCTTCCTGCTTCAGTTCCTCATGATTTTCAAGATCTCTGCCTGCTGTCTGTGAATGAGAACATTAAAACTAGTCCTGGCTTATTACTTTCACAGCTGATGGTCTTGTTACAATGTATCAGTGTAGATAAGAGCCATCTGCCTGGAGTCCAGCACAGGAGAGGGGTTTGTGCTGTTGCTGCGTTTAGCTCACAGATGATTGACTGATACATTGTAACAAACTTTCTTATATACAACTTTAACAGGGTACAAGGTAAAAGGTAAAAGGGATTTTGAATAAGGAAGGCTATCACTCCATTTTGCAACGCCATGCCATACCCTGTGGACAGCGCTTGATTGGAGCCAATTTCATCCTACAACAGGACAATGACCCAAAGCACACCTCCAAATTATGCAAGAACTATTTAGGGAAGAAGCAGGCAGCTGGTATTCTATCTGTAATGGAGTGGCCAGCGCAGTCACCAGATCTCAACCCCATAGAGCTGTTGTGGGAGCAGCTTGACCGTATGGTACGCAAGAAGTGCCCATCAAGCCAATCCAACTTGTGGGAGGGCCTTCTGGAAGCATGGGGTGAAATTTCTCCCGATTACCTCAGCAAATTAACAGCTAGAATGCCAAAGGTCTGCAATGCTGTAATTGCTGCAAATGGAGCATTCTCTGATGAAAGCAAAGTTTGAAGGAGAAAATTATTATTTGAAATAAAAATCATTATTTCTAACCTTGTCAATGTCTTGACTATATTTTATAGTCATTTTGCAACTCATTTGATAAATATAAGTGTGAGTTTTCATGGAAAACACAAAATTGTCTGGGTGACGCCAAACTTTTGAACGGTAGTGTACTTCTCTAATATTTATGCTTTTAGTTATTACCACATGTTTTATAATATGTTCATCGCTGATTCTTTTTTAACTTCTGTAATATGTTTTTGCAACACAGACATTTTTAACTTTTGTAATTTGGTTTTTAACCCAGGCATATATCATTTCCAGAATGTTTTTAGGTATCAGCCCCGTACTCTTAGGGTATGTGCACACACACTAATTACGTCCGTAATTGACGGACGTATTTCGGCCGCAAGTCCCGGACCGAACACAGTGCAGGGAGCCGGGCTCCTAGCATCATACTTATGTACGATGCTAGGAGTCCCTGCCTCTCCGTGGAACTACTGTCCCGTACTGAAAACATGATTACAGTACGGGACAGTTGTCCTGCAGAGAGGCAGGGACTCCTAGCGTCGTACATAAGTATGATGCTAGGAGCCCGGCTCCCTGCGCTGTGTTCGGTCCGGGACTTGCGGCCGAAATACGTCCGTCAATTACGGACGTAATTAGTGTGTGTGCACATACCCTTACTGGTTTGCTGCATTGTCCATCAATTCTTTACCCTGTAGTGACCTGTAGTAAATATATATAAGTATATAAATAAGTATATATATATTCACACAAGGTAAGGATAATGGCAGCACTCCAGCAGGATTAGTGAAAGGTGGTCTTTATTCACCTTGAAAAATTTCAGCACACTCAGTGAAGCCTTTTTTAAGCTTGAAAAGGCTCCATTGGATGAGCTGAAATGTTGCAAGGTGAATAAAGACCACCTTTCACTGAACCTGCTGCCATTCTTCTTACCTACAATGTACCATTTGAATACTGGATTGACATCCAAGGGACTGCACCCGGATTACCTTTTGCATCACTGTGTTGCTTTCCTGCTACTTTTGTGTGTGTGTGTGTGTGTGTGTGTGTGTGTATATATACATATATATCTATATATATATATATATATATATCTATATATATATATATATATATATATATATATATATATATATATATATATAGAGAGATATATATATATATATATCTATATATGTATATATATATAGATAGATAGATAGATAGATAGATAGATATCAATTTTGTGTTTTCCATGAAAACTCACACTTATATTTATCAAATGAGTTGCAAAATGACTAGAAAATATAGTCAAGACATTGACAAGGTTAGAAATAATGATTTTTATTTTAAATAATAATTTTCTCCTTCACACTTTGCTTTCGTTAAAGAATGCTCCATTTGCAGCAATTTCAGCATTGCAGACCTTTGGCATTCTAGCTGTTAATTTGCTGAGGTGATCGGGAGAAATTTCACCCCATGCTTCCAGAAGGCCCTCCCACAAGTTGGATTGGCTTGATGGGCACTTCTTGCGTACCATACGGTCAAGCTGCTCCCACAACAGATCTATGGGGTTGAGATCTGGTGACTGCGCTGGCCACTCCATTACAGATAGAATACCAGCTGCCTGCTTCTTCCCTAAATAGTTCTTGCATAATTTGGAGGTGTGCTTTGGGTCATTGTCCTGTTGTAGGATGAAATTAGCTCCAATCAAGTGCTGTCCACAGGGTATAGCATGGCGTTGCAAAATGGAGTGATAGCCTTCCTTATTCAAAATCCCTTTTACCTTGTACAAATCTCCCACTTTACCAGCACCAAAGCAACCCCAGACCATCACATTACCTCCACCATGCTTGACAGATGGCGTCAGGCACTCTTCCAGCATCTTTTCAGTTGTTCTGCGTCTCACAAATGTTCTTCTGTGTGATCCAAACACCTCAAACTTCCATTCGTCTGTCCATAACACTTTTTTCCAATCTTCCTCTGTCCAATGTCTGTGTGCTTTTGCCCATATTAATCTTTTCCTTTTATTAGCCAGTCTCAGATATGGCTTTTTCTTTGCCACTCTGCCCTGAAGGCCAGCATCCCGGAGTCGCCTCTTCACTGTAGACGTTGACACTGGCGTTTTGCGGGTACTATTTAACCCCTTGCGTACCTTTGACGTAATAGTACGTCGCTGGCCACTTATTCCAGCGTACCTTCGACGTACTATTACGGCGCAGGAATAAACTGTCACTATGTGAAATCACATAGTGACAGAACAGCGGTGGCAGCTGTCATTGACAGCTAACCGTCTCTGCTACCGGCCTGAGGACCAATTAGCAGTCCCCAATGCCGGCGATTGCTGTGATTGGTCAGTCTCTGAAGACTGACCAATCACAGCCGTCTGTGACGTTGTCTGCAGGAGAAAGCTCCTGTCACTTTCTCTGATCTCCTCACTTCTGTGAGATACGTGAGGAGATCAGAGAAAGCGGTGTAAAAAAAAACAAACACTTTTTATTAACCCCTTCCCGAAAATGGGCGTATAGTAACGCCCTGAGGATGAAGCGGGCACAGGAGCTGTGCTCGCTCCATCTTCATCGGATGTCGGCTGTAATATACAGCCGACATCCCACTGCAACTACAGCGATCACTGTCCTCTCCGATCGCTGTAGTTTAACCCCTTAAATGCCGCTGTCAATAGCGACAGCGGCATTTAAGCGATTGATACAGAGGGAGGGGGCTTCCTCTGCACCCCATTGCCCCCCTGCGAAAAATCGCGGGGTTCTGATGGTTGCAATGGCAACCAGGAAGCCTAGCAACGGCTTCCTGGTTGCCAGGTACGGGAGCCTATTAGGTCCTGCCCAAGGCAGGACGTAATAGGCTCAACTGTCAGTTGTAAAGTGACAGTTACAATACACTGCACTACATCAGTACATACAGAAGTAGTGCAGTGTATTGTGCAGGGGATCAGAAGATCAGATCTTCCAGTCTCCTAGTATGTGTAAAATAAAAAGTGAAAAAAAAGTAAAAAAAAAGTTAAAAAAAAAGTTTTAGATAAATAAATACAAGTTTTACGTAATAAAAACAATAATCGCCTTGTTTCCCTGATCAAGCCCTTTATAATTAGAAAAAAAATGAAAAAAAAGACAAAAACTAGACATAATAGGTATCGCCGCGTTCGTATCGGCCTGACCTAAAAAAATATCATATTATTTATCCCGCACGGTGAACACCGTAAAAAAAATACCATAAAAAACAATGGCAGAATTTCCTTTTTTGGTCACGTTGTTTCCAAAAAAATGGAATAAAAAGTGATCAAAAAGTCGCGCGTAGCCAAACATGGTACCAATAAAAACGACAAAAAATGTATGTACTCCGCACAGATTACATATGCCCCCACATTATAAACTGAAACACCAGTAAAACACTAAACAAAACTACTACCAAGCAAAATCTGCGCTCCAAAAGCCAAATGGCGCTCCTTCTGGGCCTGGCAGTGTGCCCAAACAGCAGTTTATGACCACATATGGGGTATTACCGTACTCTGGAGAACCGCTTAACAATTTATGGGGCGTATGTCTCCAGTGGTACAAGCTGGGCCCAACGCATTGGGCACTGAAATAGCATATATGTGGAAAATGTCAATTTTCAATCTGCAACATCCACTGTGCACTAATTTCTGCAAAACCTTTGGGGGTCAAAATGCTCACTACACTTCTAGATGAATTCCTTGAGGGGTGTAGTTTCCTAAATGGGGTCACTTCTCGGGAGTTTTCACTGTACTGGTACCTCAGCGCAATGCAGCATTGGCGTCAAAAACAAATTTTGTAAAATCTCCACTCCAAAAACGAAATTTCACTTTTTCCGTTTAGACCCTTGCTGTATGTCCAAATAGCCGTTTACAACCACATATGGGGTATTTCCGTAATCAGGAGAAATTGTGTAACACATTTTGGGGTGTCTTTTCTCCTGTATTCCTTGTGGAAATGAAAAATTCTGAGCTAAAGCTGCAGGATATATTTCACGGACCAATTCTAATAAAATCTATAAAACACCTGAGGGCTCAAAATGCTCACTACACCTCTAATTTAATTCTTTCAGGTGTATAGTCTCCAAATTGGGATCACATCTGGGGAATTTCTACTGTACTGGTACTTCAGGGACTCTGCAAATGCGACATGGCCCCCAGAAACCAATTCAGCAAAATCTGAGCTGCAAAATCCAAATGGTGCTCCGTCCCTTCTGAGCCCTGCCATGGGTCCAAACAGCAGTTTATTACCACATAATGGGGTATTTCCGTAATCAGGAGAAAATGCTTTACAAATGTTGAGGTGCTTTTTCTCCTTTATTCCTTATAAAAATTAGAAAATTCTGTGTTTTTTCCAAAAAAAAGTCTCTTTTCATCTTCACAGACTAATTCCAATAAATTCAGCAAAAAACCTGTGGGGTCACAATGATAACTATACCCCTAGAAAAATTCCTTGAGGGGTATAGTTTCCAAAATGGGGTCACTTTTGGGGGGATTCCACTGTTTAGGTCCCTCCAGGGCGTTGCAAACGTGACACGGCACTGAAAACCATTCCAGTAAAATCAGAGCTCCAAAATCCAAATGGCGCTCTTTCCCTTCTGAGCCCTGCTGTGGGTCCAAACAGCAGTTTATTACCACATATGGGGCATTTCCGTAATCGCGAGAAATTGCTTTACAAATGTTGGGGTGCTTTCTCTCCTTTATTTCTTGCAAAAATTAGAAATTTTTACGTTTTTCCAGAAAAAAAGTAGATTTTCATTTTCACAGACTAACTCCAGAAAATATAGCAAAATACCTGTGGCGTCAAAATGCTACTATACCCCTAGATAAATTCCCTGAGGGGTGTAGTTTAAAAAATGGGGGTCACTTTTGGGGGTTTCCACTGTTTTGGCACCACAAGACCTCTTCAAACCGGACATGGTGCCTAAAATATATTCTGAAAAAAGGAGGCCCCAAAATCCAAGAAGTGCTCCTTTGCTTCTGAGGCCTGTGTTTCAGTCCATTAGCGCACTAGGGCCACATGTGGGATATTTCTAAAAACTGCAGAATCTGGGCAATAAATATTGAGTTGCGTTTCTCAGGTAAAACCTTCTGTGTTACAGAAGAAAATGTATTACATATGAATTTTGTAAAAAAAAATGAAATTTGAAAATTTCAGCTCTACTTTCCTTCAATTCCTGTAAAACGCCTAAAGAGTTGAAACACTTTCTGAATGCTGTTTTGGATACTTTGAGGGGTGCAGTTTTCAAAATGGGGTGTTTTATGGGGGTTTCTAATATATAGGGCACTCAAAACCACTTCAGAACTGAACTCGTCCCTGAAAAAATCGCTTTTTGAAATTTTCTTAAAAATATGAGAAATTGCTGCTAAAGTTCTAAGCCTTGTGAGGTCATAGAAAAATAAAAGAATGTTCAAAAAACGATGCAAACATAAAGTAGACATATGGGAGATGTTAATTGGTAACTATTTTGTGTGGTATTACCATCTGTTTTACAAGCAGATACATTTAAAATGGGAAAAATCATAATTTCTTCATATTTTCGCTAAATGTTGGTGTTTTTCACAAATAAGCAATGAATTTATCGACCAAATTTTTGCACTAAACTAAAGTACAATATGTCACGAGAAAACAATCTCAGAATCAATTGGATAGGTAAAAGCATTCCGGAGTTATCACCACATAAAGTGATACATGTCAGATTTGAAAAAATGGGTCTGGTCCTCAAGGCCAAAATGAGCTGGGTACTCAAGGGGTTAATGAAGCTGCCAGTTGAGGACCTGTGAGGCGTCTATTTCTCAAACTAGAGACTCTAATGTACTTGTCTTGTTGCTCAGTTGTGTAGCGGGGCCTCCCACTTCTCTTTATACTCTGGTTAGAGCCTGTGTGTGCTGTCCTCTGAAGGGAGTAGTACACACTGTTGTAGGAAATCTTCAGTTTCTTGGCAATTTCTCGCATGGAATAGCCTTCATTTCTAAGAACAAGAATAGACTGTCGAGTTTCACATGAAAGCTCTCTTTTTCTAGCCATTTTGAGGGTTTAATCGAACCCACAAATGTAATGCTCCAGATTCTCAACTAGCTAAAAGGAAGGTCAGTTTTATAGCTCCTCTACACAGTAAAACTGTTTACAGCGGTGCTAACATAATTGCACAATGGTTTTCAAGTGTTTTCTAATCATCCATTAGCCTTCTAACACAGTTAGCAAACACAATGTACCATTAGAACACTGGAGTGATGGTTGCTGGAAATGGGCCTCTATGCACCTATGTAAATATTGCATTAAAAACAAGATGTTTGCACATTAGTCATTTAGCACATTAACAATGTATAGAGTGTATTTCTGATTAATTTATTGTTATCTTCATTGAAAAAAACTGTGCTTTTCTTTCAAAAATAAGGAAATTTCTAAGTGACCCTAAACTTTTGAAGGGTAGTTTATATATACACATACTAGTCCTTCTCAATGAATTAGGATATCATCCAAAAGTAAATTTATTTCAGTAATTCAATTCGAAAAGTGAAACTCATATATTATATAGATTCATTACACACAGAGTGATCTATTTCCATCATTTTTTTATTTTAATCTTGATGATTATGGCTAACAGTTAATGACAACCCAAAATTTTGTGTCTCAAAAAATTAGAATTCTATTGTTGTAAAAGCCCAATTTCAAAAATGATTTTTAATACCGAAATGTTGTCCTACTGAAAATGGCATGGAGGCGATCACCCTGTGGCACTGCTGAGGAGTTATGGAAGCCCAGGTTGCTTTGATAGCGGCCTTCAGCTCATCGGTGGTCCAATTCTGATACTGCCGTGCAAATTGAAGCCTTTTTTTTTCCGATGCACCTTTGTTAACATAGGAGGAGTGACCATCTGTCTGCTTCAGAGCCCCAAACGCTGAACGGTTGTTTTAGACACACGTCTTGTAGCCCCCTGGTTGATTTTCACGGGGAGCTGTTCTACTGTAGCGTGTTGTTCGTCGGTTATTTCCAATGGTGCCATTTGTCCACTCACGATACACTTTCACCAGAGCAGCACGCGAACTGTTCACAAACTGTTCACAAACTGCGCTGTCTGAGAAATACTGCCACCCTTGGCCCGAAAGCCGATAATCATCCCTTTTTGCAACTCTGATAAATCGCCCCTTTTACACATGGCAACAATGAGTGATATGTGTTCAAACAGCCTATCGCACACTTTATATACCCACCAGGCCAGCCCACGACACATCACTTCCTTCATGGGCTACGCCCTGCCGACGTTAAAAGTAGGCGGTGCTCATAATAATGTGAATCGACTGTGTATATGTGATAGATAGAGATAGGAGAGCAGGATTCTCCTCTTCTATGTATGCTGTGTTTAGAAAACATGCTAGCCATTAGGCTCCACCCAACTTACGTAGAATACAAGTCATATAATTTGTTAGAAATAGTGTTATTCCTCATGTACACACATATGACAGCTTATTCTAAAAATAACCTGAAAAGTTAGGTACACTTTAATAATTTTCCATTTGTTCATAAGATTTGTTATCTTTTATCTGCTGGTTTCAGTTCACTAATGGCATCTAAATATCATTAAAGGTCACTTATTTGTATGACTTTGAGTTAACAGTGGTAAAGCTATAGCAAAGAAATAAATAGGAATATGAATGGAGACTACAAAATCTAATTCTAAAGTGTTTTTATTTTCAGTGCTTTCAACCTTGACAACCCATAAATAGCATGCTTTTATTATAGCGGAAGATGTGAACATTTAACTAGACCTGTCACTGCCATGTTAGATTACCCATTTCCTATTAGGGGAAGGTAAAAATGTAACAATGTTTACGACAAAAAACATTTTTCCAATATAATATATTATGGTATATTTGTGCATATATGTGTATCTCTATAAATGCTTGAGAGGCAAGAGATAAGAGAAAACTTTCCTTTAACATAGGTTGGCAAAGTAAAATACAATAGGTACACCTTGAGCTTTGGTAATTATAGCTTGTAAGGTTGTCATCACAGACATTGCTGATCTTTATAAATGAACTTAAAGGTGATGTATCACCTTTTTTTTTTTTTTACTAATTAAATTTGGATATTGAAACAAATTCTGTTTTTATAATCTGTTTTAATTATTTGTACATGATCATGGGGCAGCCATCTTGCTTGAGCTGCCACTCAGAGCTGTGAACAGCAGTTCAGAAATTTGCTTTACAGCAGCCACATGGACATAAGCAACCTCATTCAGAAAACGACCTATTGACTTCAATGGATGAGCATTGAATGAACATTTTCTGTGATCTGTGCATTAATTTACTTAAGCAAATGGAATAATTCTAACATAAAATGTTTTACAATGGATGATAATGTTCTTTGCAATTAAACATGTGCCCGGGGAAGTTCCTCACGTCAATGTCCATTTATGATGTCAAAAGCTACAATGCCGGAGTCTCCAGCGAGATCATCGTAAGCACTCTGGCCGAGGACTCTGCCTCTGCAGAAGCCCATGAAGTTACTGTCCATATTTGGACAGTGCATTTAGGAGCTTCAGTACCGGAGTCTCCGGCCAAAGTGTCGGAAGTGCTCTGGCCGGGAAATACAGTCTTGAGGAAGCCCTTGATGTCACAGTCTATATATAGACAGTGATGTCAGGATCTTCCCCGGGCACAGCGCTTCTACTAGCGCTGTGACCGGGGCGTTCAGGCGATGTATATGCATAAAGTAAGGTACAGTTTAGCCTTCCATCGGAGGTGTATGTCAGGAGTCCTCCGGACATATGGCTCCGATGGAAGACTATTCCTTGATTTGACCAAGATCTAATATATTTAATAATTACCAGGATTGCTCAGTAAAAAAATATTTTCTGCAGATACTGAACTGTGTAACGTAATAAACAGAAAGGAGGCCAGTGTTCTATTACAAATGGATCTGGATAAGTTGAAGGCTTGGGCAAAGAAGTGGCAAATGACGTTTAGCATTGATAAATGTAAGATTATGTACTTGAGAATGGAAAATACATGTCCCCTTTGACAGCTGGCCAAGTCACAGTCTATACAAGAATTTCGTAGCACAAGGGTACCTGTGATACTCCAGACTGTGGCAGAGGCTCTGGCACGAATGGGGCTAGATGTGGCAGGTTGCGCCAGACGTGGTGGACGATACCAGGAGTGGCAGATGACACCATACGCGGTGTATACAACCAGGCGTGGCAGGTTGCGCCAGGCGTGGCGCATGATACTAGGAGTGGCAGATGAGCCCAGACGTGGTGTATAACAGCAGGCGGCACAACACGACTCCAACACTAGACAGGCTCAGGAACAAAACACAACACGGGATACAGGATACAGGTAGCAGGGCACAAGGAATACTGGGAGCAGGAGAACACTAAGGGACCATTTGCAATACGAACATAGGAAAACTACAACAACGCTCAGGCAAGGAGTGAAAGGGCAGGGCCCTTTTTATAGTCCAGGCTGATCTGGAAAAATTATGAATTCATTACATTTGCTAGCGCTGGCCCTTTAAGGCTGGGAACCAGTGCGCACGCACCCCCTCGCGGACATTGCAGGACAGAGCGGCCGGATGCGCTGACGTCTCCCAGGAAGGAGACGTTGGCCAGAGGAGGAATGTCTGCGGTCGAGGCCATCAATAGGTAAGGGGAGGCGGCGGTACGTGAACGCGGCCATTACAGTACCCCCCCTTACACCCCCTCTTTTTGGATCCAGAGCTGGAGAGGACATTTTTAATGAGGTTAGGGGCATTAAGGTTCTCTTCTGGTTCCCAGGCCCTCTCCTCAGGACCAAACCCTCTCCAGTCCACCAAATAGAAAGTCCTTCCACCTACCCTCTTGCAGTCCAGGATCTCCTTTACCTCAAACACATCAGATGAACTGCTGGGAGTAACTGAAGGACTAGGAGTTTTACTGTAGTGGTTCAGGACCACAGGTTTCAGGAGGAAAACATGAAAGTAGTTGGGGATTCTGAGGGTAGGGGGCAGCCGAAGCTTATTGGAGAATCTGTTGTAGAATCTCAAAGAGTCTGAGAAACCTGGGAGAAAATTTGTATGAGGGCACCTTCAAAAGAATGTTCCTTGAGGATAGCCAGACCTTGACTCCAGGAGAGAACTGAGGAGCAGCTTTTCTTCTTTTATCAGCATGCCTTTTCATGCGGTCCACTGCCTGCAGACTTAGTTTGCTGCCAGATATGAATAAATGTCCCAAATGAGGAATTTGCTGCTGGTACTTGAGTCATGGCTGGCACAGGAAGAGGTACTCGAGGATGCTGGCTGTACACAATTTAGAAAGGAGACGAGGCAGTAGATTCACTAGTGTAATTGTTGTACGAGAATTCCGCCCAAGGCAGAAGTTGTACCCAATTGTCATGTTGGGGGGAAACTAAATGACGGAGATAATTCTCCAAAATTTGATTGGTCCTTTACACTTGACCATTGGACTGCGGGTGATAGGCAGAAGAGAAGTCCAGCTTAACATCTAGCAGGTTGCAAAGGGCTCTCCAGAAGTTGGACATAAACTATACAACCCAATGTGAGACAATATGCAGAGGAAATCCGTGCAGACGGAAGATGTGTAGAATGAACAGATTTGCCATTTGAGGAGCATACGGAAGACCAGTCAATGGAATAAAGTGTGCCACTTAAGAGAAACGATCCACTACTACCCAGACCATAGTACATCCAGGGGGGATGGTCTGTATTAAAGTCCATAGCGATATGCTGCCAAGGAGCATCAGGAACAGGCAGGGATAGGAGCAGACCAGTATGTTTGGAGCGGGTAGACTTGTTTGAGGCACAGTTCATACATGAAGAGACATAGTCCACAACATCTTTAGGCAGCCTGGGCCACCAGTACTGATGTCTATGAAGTCTTGAGTCTTTCAAACACCTGACTGCCCCGTCAGTTTGGAGCTGTGTCCCCAGCGGAGAATTCTCTTCCTGTCTGCAAGGCGGACAAAAGTCTTTCCAGGAGGAATGTCTCTAATTTGCAACAGGCTTGCGACAATAATCATAGATGGATCTATAATATAGTGAGGAATTTCCTCAGAGTCATTAGTCTCAAATGATCGAGACAGTGCGTCAGCCTTCACATTCTTATCAGCAGGACAGAAGTGGTGCAAAAATTGAAATCTAGCAAAGAACAACGACCACTTGGCTTGGCGAGGATTTAGTCGTTGTGCTGACTGTGAGTTTGTAAGGTTCTTGTGGTCCGTATAAATGATAATAGGGTGAACCGTGCCCTCTAGCAAGTGTATCAATTCCTCTAATGACAACTTGACAGCCAGCAACTCCTGATCGCCGATGGAATATTCGTGTTCTGCCGGGAAGAATAATTTCGAGAAGAAGCCACAGGCCACCATCTTGCCCTTAGGGTTTTTTTTTTACATAGTAGTGCTCCAGCACCAATGGAAAATGCATCAACTTCCAGAAAGAACTGCTAAGAAGCATTAGGGTGATGGAGGACAGATGCTGAGGTGAAAGCGCTCTTGAGCTTAGTAAATGCTGATGCTGCCTCCGGAAATCAAACCATGACGTTCATCCCCTTCTTGGTGAGGGCTGAGATTGGAGCAGTCAGAGATGAGAAGTTTGGGATAAATTGGCGATAGAAGTTTGCGAATCCCAGAAATATTTGTCCGGACCAAAGGCCCTGTGGATGTGGCCACTCTAAGACGGATCTCACCTTCTCAGGGTCCATCTTGAGTCCACAGTCAGACACAATGTAGCCCAGGAAGGGCAGATAGTTTCACTCGAACACATATTTCTTAATTTTTTCATATAGGCGATTCTCCCTTAACCGCGACAGAACTTGGCGAATATGCTTCCGATGTGTCATCAAATCAGGTGAGTAAATCAGGATGTTGTCCAGATAGACCACCACACAGACATACAGCAGATCCCGGAAAATGTCATATACAAACTCCTGGAACACAGCTGGAGCATTGCACAGTCCAAAGGTCATCACAAGGTATTCGTAATAGCCGTCTCGGTTGTTAAATGTGGTTTTCCATTCATCTCTGAGCGGTTCTCAAGTTCTGAGCTGCAAAGGATAATTATTGTTTACCGTAATTTGGTTCTGACCTCGGTAGTCGATACATGGACGAAGAAATCCATCCTTCTTCTTCAAGAAGAAGAATCCGGCTCCAGCCGGGGAGGAAGATTTCCGGATGAACCCTCTCTCTCGATTCTCATTTATGGAGGCGGATGTGGCTAAGGTCTCTGGCAGGGAGAGAGGATAAACTCGCCCTCGAGGTGGTGAAGCGTCAGGGAATAAATCAACAGGGCAGTCATAGATGCGGTGAGGGGGAAGAGTCTCTGCTTCTCTCTTACTGAAGATGTCCGCAAAATTAGCATAATGAGATGGTAGATCGGAGAGTGACTGAGGCAGTGGAGGCAAAACGGGATGAACCTGTGGCAGGTAGCGTCTAAGGGTATGTTCACAAGTCTTAACAAATTACGTCTGAAATTGTGGAGCTGTTTTCAGGCGAAAACATCTCCTGAATTTCAGACGTTTTTGCAAGTACTCGCGTTTTTCCGCGGTGTCCATTACGGACGTAATTGGAGCTGTTTTTCAATGGAGTCAATGAAAAACGGCGCCAAAAACGTCCAAAGAAGTGACATGCGTCTTTTTATGCGCCATCTTTTGACAGCGACGCGTAAAATTACACCTCGTCTGAACAGAACATCGTGAAACCCATTGCAAGCAATGGGCAGATGTTTGCAGGCGTAATGGAGCCATATTTTCAGGCGTAATTCGAGGCGTAAAACGCCCGAATTACGTCTGAAAATAGGCCGTATGAACATACGCTAAGGCATCTGGGCCCCCATTGGAGGAACTCTCCAGAATCCCAGTCGAGAACCGGAGCATGTAAACGAAGCCAAGGCATGCCCAGCAGAACAGGATTGATAGGTTTAGGCAGGACGAGGAAGGTGATCTGTTCCGAGTGAGGAACTCTGAATTGTAACGTCAGTGGTTTAGTGACGGACACAATAGGGTCGGGCAATTGTAGTCCATTCACAACAGACAGGGTTCTCTGCAGAAGAACTGTGGGCAGATGTAGACGATCCACCAGATCCTACTGGATACAATTTACAGCTGCACCAGAATGCAGATAGGTAGAGTAGGAGTGTGATGTCTCTCCAGAGACGATGGTCACAGGAATAGATAACTTGGTGGAGGCTTTGATGTTTGACGTCGTCCCACCTAGGATTGTCTCCCCAACCTACCCTAGGTACTGGAGTTTCCCGGCTTTTGAGGACATTGGCGCACAAAATGGCCTTTAAGGCCGCAATACAGACACAGACCTGAAGAGCGTCTGCGCTGTTTCTCCTGCTCGGACAGTTTGATTCTGTCTACTTGCGTAGGTTCCTCAGGTAGAGCAACAGGAGGAGGCAATAGTGGTTTCTGGAACGATGGTGCCAATCTGTGGAAATGTCTCTCACACTGAAGCCCCAGAGCACATTCCTGGATCCTCATCTCAACCCGGTTAGCCAACAGGATCAGAGCATCCAGGGTAGAGGGAAGATCGCGGGCTGTTAGCTCATCTTTGATGTGTGAGGACAGTCCCTGCCAAAAGGTCGCCACCGATACGCCCCCAACTGCTCAGTGGTTGAACAAGGTAGCTCAAATATCCAGACTAGAAGAATTGTCCCATATTGCACAGAGAACCGCTTGGCTTTCCTTTCGACAAGATTCACAACTATTTGGAAGATTCTCATCTGCTTAGTTGATGTTATTCCCTTTACATCTGTGTAAACATATGAAGCTGAACTAAAGCTACACTCATTACATACAAGTACTTACCTTCATATATGTCAATATTTTAATTATAGACTTTGGTTGAGGTATACATATGCTGACAGTTTTCTTATAGACTTGAATTGCTTATTGATCACCTTCGTTGTGGATGTTTATTATGTTTAACTTGTTAGTGTCACTGATACTTAAAGGATTTGTGAAATGATAACAATATCTTTATTTTCTTCTTTTATTTGTATTGCGTAAGATAAAAATTAATAAAAATATATTTGAAACAAAAGGTCGCCACCAACGCCTCATTGTTCCATGCCAACTCTGCTGCCAGGGTACGAAAAGAGATAGCATACTCTCCTACTGTGGACCCTCCTTGCTTGAGGGTTAGCAGAGTGGCCGCTGCAGAGGATGTTCGACCCAGCTTCTCAAACACAGTACATAAAGTCTGTAAGAATAAAGCTAGGTCCAAGAATTCAGGTCCCTGTTGTTCCAAGATTGGGTTCGCCCATGCGAGGGCCTTGCCAGCGAAAAGGAAAATAATGAATGCTACCTTGGCCTCATCACAGGGGAAGAGGTCAGCACGCAGTCTAAAATGGATGGTACATTGATTGATGAACCATCTACAGGCCCTAGGGTCACCGTCATAGCGAGGAGGAAGAGACAGCGCAACTGTGGATCCGGAACAGACAGAAGGAGTAACGGGCAGTGGAATGGCAGCAGCATCCGGAAGAGGAGCAGGAGGTTGATCCAGTCAGGCGATGATGGAGTTTACAGCCACGAGGAGTTGATCCTGGTGTGCACGTAGGTCACGCATATCCGTTTGTATCACCTGAACTGCGGTCTTAGATTGGTCAGTGGGTTCCATGGCCTGAGCGTTCTGTCACGATCTAGGGGTATGTGGACCCACTAGGCCGCTCCGCCATAGCAGAGAGGCAGCTGGCCAAGTCACAGTCTATGCAAAGTCTATACAAGAAGTTTGTAGCACAGGGGTACCTGAGATAGTCCAGAATGTGGCAGAGGCTCTGGCACGGATGGGGCTAGCTGTGACAGGTTGCGCCAGACGTGGATGGTAACGGGAGTGGCAGATGACACCAGACGTGGTGCATACTAGCAGGTGTGGCAGGTTGCGCCAGGCGTGACGGATGATACCAGGAGTGGCAGATGACACCAGACATGGTGTATACTATCAGGTGTGGCAGGTTGCGCCAGGCGTGACGGATGATACCAGGGATGGCAGATGACAACAGATGTGGTGTATACTAGCAGGCATGGCAGGTTGCGCCAGGCATGGCGGATGATACCAGGAGTGGCAGATGACACCAGACATAGTGTATAACAGCAGGCGGCACAACATGACTCCACTAGACAGGCTCAGGAACAAAACACAGCACGGGATACAGGATACAGGTAACAGGGCACGGGAACACTAAGGGACCATTTGCAATATGAATATGGGAAAACTACAACAACGCTCAGGCAAGGCGTGAAAGGGCAGGGCCCTTTTGATAGTCCAGGGTGATCTGGGAAATAATTAACTAATTCATTATATATGCGCGGACATTGCAGCTTATGTCTCCCGGGAAGGAGATGTCGGTCAGAGGAGGAAGGTCTGCGGTCACAGTCGTCAATAGGTAAGGGGCAGCGGCGGTCCGCGACCGCGGCCATTACACCTAGACAGTGATGTAGAGAGCTGCCTGACGTATAAGTTTAATTTATACCTAGAAAGGGTAGCCCGCTCTATGAATTATCAAGGCGTCACAAATAGGCTTCTACCTGGCTATACACGTTGTGCCTCATGACGTACACACTATCCCTCCATGTTTCACTCACTTGCACCCCATTATCCATTTATTTCTATTGAGGCACTTCATTTATTACTGCCCCCTATATTTCACTTATAGTATTACACTTGCACACACACTATTCATTTATTATTTCTTACTACACATCCCATGCACCACACACCACTCCCCTCAAGACCAGTGGGAGTGGCTATTATTATTTAAAGCACCTGCTCGCCCTTTCATCAGCATTTCTGGCCTGGCTGTGTCCATTTGTAAGTATGGCCTTTTTCGGTGGTTTTAATTTATACCTGTAATGTCTGTTATACTGTGGCATTTGTCACCTATAGGCTCCCATGTTAAAAAATCGTATACCACACGGTAAACGTCTTTTGCAGGATCCCGGAGGATGGAATAGCGTGGTCTGCTACGCTATTCCATCCTTCAAAATCAAAGTATACCTACATATACCAGCCCAATGGAGACCAAACGGAAACTATTTTGGTCTCCGTTGGGCTAATGGAGCCCTATAGACATGCAAATAAAACATTCCTAATGTACACGTTAAACGTAGGCAAAAATATGATGTCAACTAGGCCTTAACCCCTTCAGGACTGAGCCTGTTTTGGCCTTAAGGACGAGGACGATTTTTTCAAAGCTGACGTGTTACTTTATGTGGTAATAACTTGGGAATGCTTTTACCTATCCTAGGGATTCTGAGATAGTTTTCTCGTGACATATTGTACTTTATGTTAGTGAAAAAATTTGTTCGATAAATTCAATATTTATTTGTGAAAAACACCCAAAATGTATAGAAAATTTGCAAAAATTTGCATTTTTCTAAATTTAAATGTATCTGCTTCGAAGACAGATAATAATATCACACACAATAGTTACTTTTTCACATATCCCATATGTCTGCTTTATGTTCGTATCGTTTTTTTAACATCATTTTATTTTTCAACGACATTACAAGGCTTAGAACTTTAGCAGCAATTTTTTATTCTTTTCAATAAAATTTCAAAAGGCTATTGTTTCAGGGACCAGTTCTGAAGTGGCTTTGAGAGCCTTATATATTATATAGTCCCCATAAATCACCCCATTTTTTTCTGTAAGACAGAAAGTTTTTCCAAGATTCTGCAGTTTTTAGAAATATCCCACATGTGGCCCTAGTGTGCTACTGGACTGAAACACAGGCCTCAGAAGCAAAGGAGCACCTAGTGGATTTTGGGGCCTCCTTTTTTTTTAGAATATATTTTAGGCACCATGTCAGGTTTGAAGAGTTCTAATGGTGCCAAAACATTAAACCCCCCCCCCAAAAGTGACCCCATTTTGGAAACGACACCCCTCAATGAATCTTTCTATGGGTATAGTTAGCATTTTGACCCCACAGTTGTTTTGCTAAATTTATTTGAATTAGTGTGTGAAGATGAAAATCTACTTTTTTTCTGAAAAAAACTAGACATTTTTAATTTTCTAAGGTATAAAGGAGAAAAAGCACTATAACATTTGTAAAGCAATTTCTCCCGATTATGGAAATATCCCATATGTGGTAATACACTGCTGTTTGGACCCACAGAAGGGCTCAGAAGAGAAAGAGCGTCATTTGGATTTTGGAGCGCTGATTTTGCTGGAACAGTTTTCAGTGCCATGTCGCGTTTGCAATGCACTGGAGGGACCAAAACAGTGGAAACCCCCCAAAAGTGACCCCATTTTGGAAACTACACCCCTCCATGAATCTTTATTGGGGTATAGTTAGCATATTGACCACACAGTTGTTTTGCTAAATTTATTTGAGTTAGTGTGTGAAGGTGAAAATCTACATTTTTCTGAAAAAACCTAGACATTTTAAATTTTCTAAGGTATAAAGGAGAAAAAGCACTACAACATTTGTAAAGCAATTTCTCCCGATTATGGAAATATCCCATATGTGGTAATACACTGCTGTTTTGACCCACAGGAGGGCTCAGAAGAGACAGAGGATTTGCAATGCACTGGAGCGACCAAAACAGTGGAAACCCCCCAAAAGTGACCCCATTTTGGAAACTACGCCCCTCAAGAAATTTTCTGGGGGTGATCACTGTTTTTTAACCCCATAGTTTTTTTGCAGAATCTTGTGGATATCTGGTGTGAAAAAGAATAACATTTTACATTTTTTCACAAATGCTTCATTTATAGGACATATTTTTCAGACACAGAGCATGCAACTGAAGAAAAGCATCTCAACATTAATTGACCCATTTGTACAGCTCAGAGATACCCCCAAAGTGGACCAAATATGTTGTGTAGACACATGGCATTGCCTGGATGTGAAGGAGCAGCCTTAGATTTTCAGGGCCCAAAGTTTTGCATGATTGGTTAGACAGCCCCATTTGATCTTTGAAGAGACTCTGAGCCCCCATAACGATGGAAAAACCCCATTTCGAATACTACACCCCTAAATGAATTTATTTAGGGGTGTAATCACTTTTTTGACCGCAGTTTTTTGGCAGAATCTTGTGGAAATCTGGCGTGAAAAAAACATTTTACATTTTTTCACAAATGTTTCATTTATAGGACAGATTGTTCAGAACATGCAAGTGAACAAAAGCACCTCAATATTTATTAGGCTATTTCTTATGAGTTTAGAAATATCCCCAAATTGGCCCTCATCTGTTGTTGCTGGACATATGGCGGGGCCAGAAAGTATTGGAACACCACAAGGATTTTGAGGCCTTATTTTACTTGGATGATTTTTGGGCACATGTCATGTTTGCATAGGCCTAAAATTTCTCTTCCAGGGGTATAGGATGATGAACATTTTTGGGCCAATGTGAAATAAGGGGTCTGATTTTGTATAGGTGGTCGAAATTGGGGTCATCCTGGCGGGGGCACTGGGAATTATCATTGTAGTGAAAGAACTTTTGTATTGCCTCAAAATGAGCCCTGGGTATTGTGGTGCGGTATAAGGGACAGTGGTACAGAAGATCTGTGGACCAATAGGCCCTCAGCGATGGCTTCTTTGTTAGGTCCATATTCAGGACCAATCCCCAGTACTGCATAATTTCTGTTGTCTTGGTGGGATGCCACCTGCATGGTCTGGCATGAAAACTACTGGGGTTCGCATCAATAAATTGTTGAGCACAGAGAATTGTCTGCTCAACAATTTTTTCCACAATGCTGTCTGAAAAAAAGAGCTTGAAAAACTCAATTTCAGACAGTCCTGCTATCTGAACTTGGACCCCAGCAGCAGCAGTAAAGTCTGGTACTTGGGGGAGTAGGGGTTTGGGGGCAACCAATTGGGTTCAGGTGCAGGTGGAACGTGAACACTAAACCCCCTGCGACTATGAGGAGGTTCCTTGGTGTCGCTTGATGAGGAGGACAGAACAAATGCGGACCCAGCATCACTAGCAGTATCTGTGTCCGATGCGAGCATCTCATACGCCTCCTCTGTGGTAAATGTTTTGCGGGCCATTTTATTATTTATAGTAAATGTATATGTACACTATTACGCCTCGAATTACGCCTGAAAAAACGGCTCCATTACGCCTACAAACATCTGCCCATTGCTTTCAATGGGTTTTACGATGTTCTGTTCCCACGAGGAGTAATTTTACGCGTCGCTGTCAAAAGACGGCGCGTAAAAACACGCCCGCGTCAAAGAAGTGCATATCACTTCTTGGGAAGTTTTTGGAGCCGTTTTTCATTGACTCCATTGAAAAACAGCTCCAATAACGTCCGTAAAATACGCCGCAAAAAACACGAGTTGCTACAAAAACGTCTAAAAATCAGGAGCTGTTTTCCCTTGAAAACCGCTCCGTATTATCAGACGTTTGTGGTCACTGCGTGTGAACATACCCTCAGTTTTACTCTTTGGCAATGAGTCTCCCTGTCTCCAGCTTTGCTGCCTTTATCTGTTTTTACATTTTTTAATTTTTGCTTATAGCTATTTAGCGCTACTTCATTGCATTCCTGTTTTAGTAGTTTAAATGTTTTCTTTGTGTTATTTATTGTCCCTTTTACATTTACATAACTCTTTTATTCCATAAGGTATGTACCTCTCCCAATGAAAATGTAGGATACTTTTAAAAATAACCCATTTAGTATCTGTACTCTTATTTTTGAGGAAATTGTCCCAGTCAATGAGCTTCGGGAATTAGGGTATGTGCACACACAAAATCAGAAACGTCTGAAAATATGGTGCGGTCTTCAAGGGAAAACAGCTCCTGATTTTCAGACGTTTTTTAAGCCACTCGCGTTTTTCACTGCGTTTTTTTATGGAAGTTTTTGGAGTTGTTTTTCTATAGAGTCAATGAAAAACGGCTCCAAAAATGGCTCAAGAAGTGACATGCACTTCTTTTTCGCGGCTGTCTTTTTATGCACCGTTTTTTGAAAATGAGGTGTAAAAAAGCGCCCCTGTCGGAACAGAATGCCGTATTTCCCATTGAAATCAATGGACAGATGTTTGTAAGCGTTCTGCTTCCGTTTTTTCAGGTATTTTTCAGGCGTATACACTTCAAAACGCCTGAAAACACTACGTGTGCACATACCTTTTTTTTTTTTTTTCAATGTGCACCGTGGATTATAGACATTAACTTTATCATACAGGTTTTTTTATGGTTGTGGGAATATCAAACGTGTTTTTTATTTAAATTTCATCTGATCTTTTTTAAAAAAAAAAAAGATGCTTTTATTTTTACTTTTGCATTAGCTGCTAGGATGGTAAGAGGTTTAAAACTGCAGCCTGCCCTATAACTAATGCGGTTTTTGTTTGCATTTTATGACAGGAATTGTATATCACACCTGTCACTAATGACATATTTGGAAACTATAGTAATTTTCCGCAGTGGCCGAACCACCAAAAAAAGTGCTTTATACTCTTATGTTCATCTCATTATCATGCAATTATATGCTTAGTTATAAAACGATTCTGTAGTTCATAATATCATCTAAATGTATAAAACAGAGGCGGATGTGATTTAGTCTTTACCCAATTAGGCACCACTAAAAGTTAGTTATGGACAATAGAATCCAAGGAGAAAAAATTGCATGGCTTTCCAATAAAACATACTCCTATTTCTGGCATTTAATATTTGATTATTTGCATTGCTTCATAACCTGTCTGATTGTTTATATTGGGGTGTTAATGTTTATTAATATAATTATCTGTTTATGCAATGCTTCCTTCTTATAATATATAAGACCTATAATATATAAGAGCCTGACTATAGCTCTTCAACGTGCTTTAGCGATGAAAGCTTTTCACTTAGCTGAATGATAAAATGGAAGTCTGATTTGAAGACATGATTACAATGGCCAGGAAGGCTATAAAAGGCACTTGCAAGCATTCACACTGTCTAATTCTTCAGAAACTGTTTGAATAACAGAAAGGCTTATTAAACGTATGAACAGCTTATGTGTGAGCATAGTTGTATCATGAATTATTTGACAAAGTTACTTAGGTTAAAAAAATATATACATATCCATTCTGAATTCATTAATACATAATTTATTGCTAAATTAATTATAACCCACATTGTCATTTGTCATTTCACAAGCAGCTAACACTCTTTAAATGCTCTCATTGTATTTATCATTACTACCTCTTGGGGTAGAGCATTCCATAGCTTGACAGCTCTAACTATAAAGAACCCTTTCCTATATTGATGTCTGAATTGACTTTTCTTCGACGTGTAACGAATGTCCCGTGGTGCTTTCTACAGTTCTTGAAACTAATAAATCATGTGCCAGCTGTTTGTATTGACCACTGATATATGTACAGTATATTGGTTAATAAAATCATGACTAAGGCGTCTTTACTCCAAAGTGAACAAGTCCTATGTTCCCAGCTTTTCATTAATCATCCACCTTTAAAGAGAACCTGTCACCAGCATTTCACCTATTGAACTTTACTTATTCCTCACTGGCCGCTGCTAACAAAAGTTCATTACCATTATCCCCTCTCCTAAACTCCTCGTCCGGCTGTAAATAACGGTCTTCAAACATTTTGTGCCTTTTATCGTAATAATCCGGTGTCCTGTTGTACGCACACACCATAAGAGGACATTAATGCACAAGCGCAGGATTTTGTGTGGTGGGGGAAGGCGAGGGGCTGTCAATCAAAAGTAAGGAGGTGGGGTAAACTCGAAAAGACTTGAGGAATGAAGATATGACTTTTCAAACGAAGATTTGACTCTTTTCAAATGAAGATATGACTCTTTTATGCTCATTAGCATACGGTGCGGGAACACTAAAAAACTGAATACTAAAGCTACAGAGCCGACTAAGAAGTCAATTATAGGTTATATACAAATGATTTTTGCCCCACTACCACTAGGTATTGCTGGTTTAATAGGTGAAATGCTGGTGACAGGTTCCCATTAAACCTTTTTCAGCTCTTTTATATCCATTTCACAATGTAAAGCCCAAAACTGAATGCTATATTTGAGTCATGATCTTAAATGGATTTATAGAGGAGCAATGTTTGGATCGAAGGTTTTTATCCCTCCTGTTACACATGCTAACACCTTTTTTGCTTTTGCACTATTTGCGTATTTGATAAGCATGACCTGTTTTTCATGAATAAATGCTGGTTATCAGTTATTAGATTATTTACCGCTCTATAATCTTTCACTTAATCCGTTAGAATATCTTCAAACACTACAGATGTCAGACTAACTGGATGGTAGCTACATGAACATCTTTATGTTTTATTTGTGATTACGAGTTCATGAATTTAGGTAAAATTTAAAAGAGTATTCTCATCTCAGACATTTATAGAATTTCCACAGGATTTGTCATAAATCTCAAATTGGCACCGGTCCCACCTATGGAACCGGCACCGTCTGGAGAAAGGGGTTGCCCCCATCTTGTTTGGTGAGGGGGCCACGCATTTGCTTGGCTGTTCCTTTAAGTCCCATAGAAATGCATTGAGAGAGCCACATATATGCGCGGCCACCTTTATTTTCCCCACCTGGATGCGTGTTACCTGCATCTGTCAGACATATACGGCATATCTTGAGGATATACCATAAATGTCTGATAAGAGAATACTCATTTAAAGTATGATTATGAAATGACTTAAGCTTTGAGAATTTAGAATTGTGTTGATATGTCTGCAACTAGCCTAGCAGTGGACTATAAGGCAAAGCACAGGTTGTCCAGTTTAAAACAACTTAACCCCTTAACGACATCCAACGTACTAGTGCGTTATTGTCAATAACGACTTAACGTAACACAACGAACACAGGAGCTGAGCCCGCACCATCGCCAGTGGGTTTCAGGTGTATATTACAGCTGACACCCTGCTGCATGGCCAGGACCGGAGCTAGCCTTCGATCAAGCCGATTAACCCTTTAGAGGCAGGCAGGGCCTAAAAGGCTTCCGGCCGCAAAAGAAAGAAAGATGGCGCATGCTCAGAAGCTGAGCCTGTGAAATTAGCCGCCGGTGTCAGCTGTATGTTACAGCTGATAACATGCTGTAACGACAGGAAACTGAACTAGCTCCGATCCCTGCCATTATCCCCTTAGAAACCACGATCAAAAGTGATCGTGGCATCTTAGTGGTTTGTAGCGATCGGCATCGACGCAATGTAATCGTGAAGTTGCCGATCGTTACTCCTGGTCTGCCATGTACAATAGCCTATTAGGCCCCGTCCAGTGAATGACTGACTGCACTAATGCATTGCACTATGTGGGTAGTGCAATACATTAGAGTAAAGATCAGAGGTGCAGGACCTCAAGTCTCACAGTGGGACAAAAGAAAAAGGTGAAAAATGTTAATAAAAAACTTGAACAAAAGTGTAAAATTAAAAGTTTCAAGTTAATAAAAACAAACACTGCATGTAAAGGATCTGCCAGACACAGCTTCTGTGTCAACGTCCGTGGTTAATCAGTCTGCACCGGCTCCTAAGTCTGATAGAGTGACTCGATCTGCTACCACTCAGGCTGGTAGGCTCAGGAGTGGGAGAACCTATCACAGCCTGGCCAGACGGTTCTAGCTCCCGCCCTCGGCCTATTTATACCTTCATTTCCTGCTTGTCTCTGCCTGTGATTCCTTCCTGTTTCCTGGCTCTGCTGCTCCTGCTATTATTATTGACCTTGCTTCATTTTGACCCTGGCTTTACTGACTACGCTCCTGCTCTGCGTTTGGTACCTCGTACACTCCTCGTTTGACTCGGCTCGTTCACTATGCCTGTTGCTCACGGTGTTGCCGTGGACAACTGCCCCATTTCCCTAACTTCTGTGTACCCTTGTCTGTTTGTCTGTCGTGCACATATTGAGCGTAGGGACAGTTACCCAGTTGAACGCCGTCGCCTAGGACGGGCCGTGCAAGTAGGCAGGGACTGAGTGGCGGGTAGATTAGGTCTGTCTCCCTATCCCGTCATTACACTGCATTTTTTTCTATAATAAGACTTTTATTATAGGAAAAAAATGAAAATGTTAAAAAAATACACTTATTTGGTATCGCCGCATCCGTAACGACCCAAACTATAAAACTATAAAACTATAAATGTTATCCCGCACGTTGAACACCTCAAAACAAATAAAAAACAATGCCAGAATAGCTATTTTTTTTATCACCACCCCTTTCAAAACATGGAATATAAAGTGATCAAAAAGTGACAAGTACACCAAAATAGTACCAATAAAAACTACAACCGGTCCCGCAAAAAAGAAGCCCTTACACAGCTTTTTGACTGAAAAGTAAAAAAGTTATGGCTCTCAGAATATGTGACACAAAAAAGAAACAAAAAAAGTGATTTTATCGTGCAAACACTGCAAAACGAAAAAAAAACAAAACGATATACATTTGGTATTGTCATAATCGTATTGAAGTAAAATTGTCATTTATAGCCCACGATGAACACTGTAAAGAAAAATAATTAAAAAGATTGTCAGAATTGCTTGTTTTTGGTAATCTTGCTTGCCAAAAAATGGAATAAAAAGTGACCAAAAAGTTGCATGTACCCGAAAACTGTACCAAACTACAGATTATCCTGCAACAAATAAACCCTCACACAGCACCAGGAAAAAATAATAAAGTTCTGGCTTTCAAAATATGACAACACAAAATGTGCAGATTGTTCCAAAAGCGGATTAGATTGTGCACCATTTATCAGTGCAACACTGGCCACATATCTATGAATTATTATGTATTTGCCCCATTATTATACCCTCTTATTATACCCTGATGTACTCTGCACAGCTTACATATTCCCCCACATTATAAACTGAAATTCCAGCAAAATGGCAAACAGAAAAACTGCCAAACTAAATCTGCGCTCCAAAAGCCAAATGCTGCTCCCTCCCTTGTGAACCCTACAGCATGCCCAAACAGCAGTTTACGTCCACATATATGGCATCGCCATATTCGGGAGAAGCTGCTTAAACTTTTATGAGGTATTTGTCTTCGGTGGCACAAACTATGCACAACATTGTGCACTAAAATCGCATATTAGCGGAAAATTGCAATTTTCACTTTGCACCATCTGTTGCGCATTCATTTGTAATGAAAAAACACCTGTGGGGTCAAAATTCTCACTAAACCCATTAAAATGCCAAAATGCCAGTTTCAAAAATAGGGGTCACTACTTGGAAGTTTGTTTTACTATTTGACCTCAGAGCCCTGCAATTGATGTGAAAATCACCAAAATAGACCTAAAATGCGCATGGTGCTCTTCAATTCTGGGCCCTGTCATATGTCCAGGAAATGATAAATGCCTTGAGGGGTGTAGTTTCTAAAATGTGGTCACTTCTTGGGGGCTGTCACTGTACTCTGGTACTCTGGTACCTCAGGGTTTTTCAAATGCAACATGGCACCCAAAAACCAAGCCAGCAAAATCTTCATGCCAAATAGCGCTCCTGCCTTTCTGAGCCCTGCCGTGTGTCCAAACAGCAGTTTATGACCCCATATTGGGTATTGCCATGATCAGGAGAAATTGCTATCAAATATTGAGGTGGTTTTGCTCTTTTAATCGTTGTAAAAATTGAAAATTTCCACGTTGTGCCAGAAAAAATAAAATTTTCAATTCACAGCATAATTTCAGTAAATTCAGCAAAAAGCCTGTGGGGTCAAAATGCTCACTATACCCCTTGATAAATTCATTCAGGGGTTTCCACTGATTTGGTCTGGCAGGGGTTTTGCAAATGCTACAAGGCACCCAAAATCCATTACAGCAAAATCTGCATGCCGGGTACCGCTGCTGCCTTTCTGAGCCCTGCCGTGTATCGAAACAGCAGTTTATGACCACATGTGGGATATTTCCATACTCGGGATAAATTGCTTCACAAATGTTGGGTGGCTTTTTCTCCTTTAACCCTTGTAGTAATTAAAAATGTCAACATTTTAGTGGAAAAAATGTTGATATTAATTTTCACGGCCTAATTCCACAAAAAAAACTGTGGGGTCTAAATGCTCACTATAACCCTCGATAAATTGCTTGAGGGCTTTAGTTTCCCAAATTAAGTAACTTTTTGCTGGTTTCCATTGTTTTGGTCCCACAGGGGCTTTGCAAATGCAACATGACACCGAAAACCATTCCAGCAAAACTTAAGCTCTGAAAGCCAAATGGTTCTTCTTCCCTTCTGAGCCCTGCCATGTCCAAACAACAGTGTATTACCAGATGTGGGGTACTGCTGTAATCGGGAGAATTTTCAATTTCACAGCATAATTCCACTAAATTCAGCAAAAACAACTGTAGGGTCAAAATGCTCACTATACCTCTCAATAAATTCCTTCAGGGGTGTAGTTTCCCAAATGGGGTAACTTTAGGGTGGTTTCCACTGATTTGGTCCCGCAGGGGCTTTGCAAATGTGACATGGTGCCGCAAACCATTCCAGCAAAATTTGAGCTCCAAAAGCCAAATGGTGCCTCTTCTTTTCTAAGCCCTGCCATTGGTCCAAACAGCAGTTTATCACCACATATGGGGTATGGCTGTGCTCAGAAGAGTTCACGTTACAAATGTTGTGGTGCTTTTTTCTCCTTTATCTAATGTGAAAATGGAAAAATCTGAGCTAAAAGCACATTTTATTAGAAAAAACTTTGATTTTGTCATGATCTGTGGGTATGTGAACCCATTAGGCTGCACCGCCGCGGGGAGGCAGCTGGCCAAACAACAGAGTACCCAATAATACAAAGTCCATCACAAGGGTACCTGAATAGTCCAGACAGTCACAGTGGCTAGGCACAGATGGTACTTCAGACGGCAGATGATGCAAAGCTTGGAAGATGACATCAGGCATGGTGTAACACAGCAGGCGTGCGCGCACTGGCCCTTTAAGGCCGGGCACGAGCGTGCGCGCGCACCCTTCAGGACACAGCCGAACGGTGCGGAAAGTGAGCGCTGGCGTCTCCCGGAGAGAAGATGCGGCCCAGCACTCACTGATCCAAGGCTGCCGCCGTCGTGGGTAAGTAATCCCGACGGTCCGCGGCCATAGGCGCTACAATATCCCCCCTCTTCTTGGGGCCAGAGTGAGAGAGAAACTTCTTAATGAGGGTAAAAGCATTGAGGTTCTCCTCTGACTCCCAGGACCTCTCTTCTGGACCAAACCCCTTCCATTCCACTAAATAAAAAGTTCTTGCTCCTACTTTTTTGGTGTCCAAGATCTCCTTAACCTCGAACATATCTTATGAGCTGCTGTCATGGATGAAATTAGCTGAATATCCGGAGTCCAGGTAGGCAGAGACCCGGTGCGACCGCTTGCAGGACCCTATGGTTAAGGGGATAGATCATTTTGAGGAGAGTTTTTTATTCAGCGCTGTATTGCCAACCAATCCTAGGCATTTAAGTTTTTTGGCTTGTGAGGGCACAGACGCACAACATGGCCTCCGAGGCCACAATACAGACAAAGTCCTGAAGTGCGTCTGCTTTTTTTCTCCTGGACAGATAATTTGAGCCGGTCCACCTGCATAGGCTTCTCAGGTGGGACAATGAGTGAGGGCAACAGAGATTGCTGGACAGTGGAGGGCAGTTTAGGGAACTCTGTCTCCCGGCGAATCTCTTGGGATCGTTCCCGGAGCCTCATGTCGACCTGAGTGGAAAGCAGAACGAGTTCATTCAGGGTAGATGGCAGATCATGAGCAGCAAGTTCGTCTTTAATTTTGGAAGACAGTCCCTGCCAGAATGTAGCTACCAAAGCCTCGTTGTTCCAGGACAGCTCTGCCGCCTGGGTGCGGAACTGAATGGCGTACTCGCCCACGGAGATGTCTCTCTGGCGAAGAGTCAGCAAGGAGGCAGCTGCTGACGAGACTCGTCCAGGCCCCTCAAACACCGTGCGGAATGTCCGTAGGAAACCCTGGAAGTCTCTGGTCCCTGACGTTCCCAGATAGGATTCGCTCATGCTAGGGCCGTGCCAGTAAGAAGAGAGATGATGAAAGCGAATCTTGCGCCATCAGAAGGAAACGCTCCAGCTTGTAACGTGAAGTGGAACGGGCACTGATTTAGGAATCCTCTGCAGGTACTCGCGTCTCCGTCGTAACGAGGTGATAGCGGCAGCGAGTATCAGGGATCAGTACTGGTACTGACAGGAGGTGTAGCAGGAGGAACCGCTGGGGTAACAGGAGTAGGAGCTGTGGAGACTGCAGCTTGCTCATCCAGCCGATGAGCAATGGCGTTCACTGCCAGGAGGAGTTGATCCTGTCGTGACCAGAGGTATCGCAGATCTGCTTGATTGGCTTGTGACGTCAGACGGCAGATGATGCAAAGCGTGGCAGATGACACCAGGCATAGTGTAACACGGTTCCAACTTCTAAGGCACAGGAGCAACGGTAGCATGGGATACAGGATACAGGTAGCAGGTACAGGAACACTGGGAACAGGATAACACTAAGGGACCATTTGCAAGACTAACACGGGTAAACAAAACAACGCTCAGGCAAAAAGTGAAGGGGCAGGGCCCTTTTTATAGTCATGGGTTAATTGCTCATTATTTGCACCTTATGGGACACAGCCGAACAAAGCGGAAGTCAGCACTGGCGTCTCCTGGGGAGGTGACGCGGCTCAGCGCTCACTGATCCATGGCTGCGGCTGTCAGGGGGTGAGTAATCCCGACGGTCCGCGGCCATGGGCGCTACAGATTTTAATTTTCACAGTAAATTCCACTAAATTCTGCAAAATACCTGTGGGGTCAAAATGCTCACTATACCCCTCGATAAATTCCTTCAGGAGTGTGGTTTCTCGAATGGGGTCACTTTTGGGTTGTTTCCACTGATTTGGTCTCGCAGTGGCTTTGCAAATGTGACATGGCATCCGAAAACCATTCCAGCAAAACTTTAGCTCCAAAACCCAAATGGTGCTTCTTCCCTTCTGAGCCCTGCCGTGGGTTTAAACAGCAGTTAATTACCACATATGGGGTATTGCCGTAAACGGGAGAAATTGCTTTTTAAATGTTGGGGTGCTTTTTCTCCTTTATGCCTTGTAAATATTACATCCTAATTCCACTAAATTCAGCAAAAAAAACTGTTGTGTTAAAATCCTTATTATACCTCTTGATAAATTCCTTGAGGAGTGTAGTTTGCCAAATGGTGTCTTGGGGGGGGGGGGGGTTCCATTGGTTTGGCACCACAAAACCTCTTCAAACCTGATATGGTGCATAAAATATATTTTAATAAAATCGAGGCCCCAAAATCCACTAGGTGCTCATTTGCTTCTCAGGGTATGTTCACACGCTAGCTGGCTTTTACGGCTGAAATGACAGGCTGTTTTCAGGAGAAAACAGCTGCCTCGTTTCAGCCGTAAAAGCAGCTCCTCGTATTATGCGAGGCGTCTTTGACGCCTGTAATCTTGAGCTGCTCTTCATTGAGTTCAATGAAGAACGGCTCAAATTACGTTGCAAAGAAGTGCCCTGCACTTCTTTGCCGAGGCAGTCAATTTACGCGTCGTCGTTTGACAGCTGTCAAACGACGACGCGTAAATTACAGGTCGTCTGCACAGTACGTCGGCAAACGCATTCAAATGAATGGGCAGATGTTTGCCGACGTATTGTAGCCCTATTTTCAGGCATAAAACGAGGCATAATACGCCTCATTTACGTCTGAAAATAGGTTGTGTGAACCCAGCCTTAGGCTGGTGCTTCAGTCCAGTAGCGCACTAGGGCCACATGTGGGATATTTCTACAAACTGCAGAATCTGGGCAATACATATGGAGTTGGGTTTCTCTGGTAAATTCTTCTGTGTTACAGATAAAAATAAATTAAAACAGATTTTCTGCAAAAAAAAAATTTTATTTGGAAATTTTACTTCCACTTTGCTTTAATTCCTGTGAAACACCAAAAGGGTTAAGAAACTTTCTAAATGCTGTTCCGAATACTTTGAGGGTTGCCGTTTTTAAAATGGGGTGTTTTATGGGGTGTTTCTAATATATAAGGCCCTGAAAGCAACTTCAGAACTGAACTGGTCTCTGAAAAAATTGCCTTTTGAAATTTTTTTGAAAATGTGAGAAATTGCTGCTAAAGTTCTAAGCCTTTTAACGTCCTGGAAAAATAAAAGAATGTTCAAAAAACAACATAAAGTAGACATATGGGGGATGTTAACTAGTCACTATTTTGAGCGGTATTACTATCAGTAGATACATTAAAATTTAGAGAAATGCTAATATCTGCAAATTTTCTAAAAATTTTGGTATTTTTCACAAATAAACACTGAATGTATCGAGCAAATTTTACCACTAACTTAAAGTACAATGCTTCATGAGAATATAGTCTCAGAATCACTTGAAAAAATAAAAGCATTTCAAAGTTTTTATCACATAAAGTGACACGTCAGATTTGAAAAATATAGCCTGGTCCATTAGGTGAAAAAAGGCTGTATCTTTAATGGGTTAAATGGGTTTTCCCATCTTGGACATTTATGGCATTTCTATCGCCCAAGGGCCCACGTAATCTTGGTGTTGGTCCTGGCCATCAGCACGTTGCGATACGTTGCCATGGTAGTCAGGGGGCCTAAAAATGGCTCTCAGGCCTGCCATGTTTGAGAGCCGATTAGGCTCTGACTAAGCAGGGGCTTAGCTAGGGGGGGCAGGCAGGGCATGTGCCCCGGGAGCAGCTTAGAGGGGGGGCTCCACGGCTGCACTGTCCATGATGCAGCTGTCTGTCTGGAGAGAGGAAGCAGACACACCAGAGTGGAGCACTGCAGAGGAATAGAAGCCAGAGAACAGTGGTGAGTACACAGTTTAAACAATTTAGTGCCTGGGAACACTAGCGTTTCTAAAATCATAAAATAAATGACATTATTTTATGATTTTAGAAACTCGTGTGTCTCCAGGCACATTCTTTTTGCGGCTCCCGCCCTCCCTCCTTCGCGACCCACCCCATCGCAACCCATCCTCTTTTGCCCCCCCGCACCCACCCCTCTCGTGGCCCTCCGCACCCCCCCTCACGGACTGCTGTAACTTCTCCCTTTCCTTGCAGGAGAGGGAGAATAGTAATAGTGGTAATAACAAAACACATTTCTCTATTAAACATTATCTATCTATCTATCTATCTATCTATCTATCTATCTATCTATCTATCTATCTATCTATCTATCTATCTATCTATCTATCTATCTATCTATCTATCTATCTCATATTTGTCTATCTCATATCTATCTGTCTGTCTGTCTGTCTGTCTGTCTGTCTATCTATCCATCTCATATCTATCTATTATCTATCACATACCTCCCAACCATCCTAGATTCAGCCAGACAGTCCAGGATTCCGGGCGGTGTCCCACTGTCTTGGGCGGCCGGTGGTATGTCCCGCTGTCAAACTAATTCTGGAGCAGGGAACCATCAGCTCCCTGCTTCAGAAATAGTTCATAGCGGAGGAGCAGATGGAGTTCCTCCGCTCGTCGAAGGTTCCCTGGGCACAGTGCTACTTTAAGCGCTGTGCTCGTGGAAGCCCTTGATGGTACTGTCCATTTATGAGCGGAATCCCCGGCTAGAGGATACTGCTCAAGTATTAGCCACTAACGTCACTGTCCATATATGGACAGCACCATTAAGGGCTTCCCCGAGCACAGCGCTTAAAGTAGCGCATGGCACTCATCAGTAAACAACATGGTTTGAAAATTAGTCTTCATGTATTTCTGAGCCCACTGCAACCGATTCTGCTTGTGAGCATTGTTTAGGGGTGGCCGAATAATAGCTTTATGCACACTTGCAAACCTCTGGAGGATCCTACACCTTGAGGTTCGCGGGACTCCAGAGGCACCAGCGGCTTCAAATACCTGTTTGCTGCTTTGCAATGGCATTTTAGCAGTTGCTCTCCTAATCCTATTAATTTGTCTGGCAGAAACCTTCCTCATTATGCCTTTATCTGAACGAACCAGTCTGTGCTCTGAATCAGCCACAAATCTTTTCACAGTACGATGATCACGCTTAAGTTTTCTTGAAATAGCCAATGTTGTCATACCTTGTCCAAGGTATTGCACTATTTCACGCTTTTCGGCAGCAGAGAGATCATTTTTCTTTCCCATATTGCTTGAAACCTGTGGCCTGCTTAATAATGTGGAACGTCCTTCTTAAGCAGTTTTCCTTTGATTGGGCACACCTGGAAAACTAATTATCACAGGTGTCTGAGATTGAGTACAATGATCAAAAGAGCCCTAAGACACAATACCATCCATGAGTTTAATTGAAAAACTAATAATTAAATGTTTATGACACTTAAATCCAATGTGCATAATAATTTGGAGCACGGTGTATATAATGGCTCTATCTACATGGGCACTGTCGAGAGGGCATTGCCACTTTATATATGGGCACTGGCACTAGGGGCAGCTTTGGGGGTATTATACTGTATAAGGGCAGCTAGGGGGCATTATACTGTATGGTGGCAGCTATGGGGGCATTATACTGTATAGTGGCAGCTAGAGGGCATTATACTGTGTAGGGGCAGCTATTTGGTATTACACTGTGTGGGAGGCACTATGGGAGCATAATACTGTGTGGGGCGTGGCTTAAAAGAAAAAAAATTATCCCTCTTTGTGATACTTGAAAGTTGGGAGGTATGCGTCAATAGGAGACAGGTACAATTAGAAGCAATGAATGGCCGGGTACGTTCAGCGCCTTTCTACGAGTGAAGCAGCGCCGCTTGCATCATTGAAAGGCGCTGATTGACAGGGAAAGTCATTCTGCCCTGCCAATTAGCGCCTTTCGTAGACGCAAGCGGCGTGATCAACCCCTAGAGACCTGCGCAGAAGAGAGCAAGTCTCCATTGCCGCCGGAAGTGTGAGGCATTATCTACAGGGGAAGCTTTATCTACGGGGGGGGGGCTTTATCTACAGGGGGAGCTATATACTGGGGTGGGCTATATGTGGAGCACTATATACAGGGATGGGCTATATGTGGAGCACTATATACAGGGGTGGGCTATATCTACAGGGGGTTACATACAGGGGTGGGCTATCTTTGGAGCACTATCGGGGGAGCTATATGTGGGACACTATATACAGGGGTGGGCTATATGGGGGCACTATCTACAGGGGGCACAGTGTGTGTGTGGGACACAGTGTATGTTGCTATTATAATTAGAGGTGCAGTGTATGGTGCTATTATATTTAGGGGTGTAGTGTGTGGTATAATGAGAAATTTATCTTTGTTTATAGGTGTAGAAATGTTTGAAAAGTGAGAAGCTGGAGACATCTGAGTGGCAAACTGCAGAACTGGGCTGTGACTGGGAGAAGTCATCATAGAGGTGGGGAAAAAGAACTAGAATCTGAGATGTCACCGGTGATTCACTTAATGTAAATGTTTATTCTGCCTCTAAACAGTACTGTAGTCACTGTATAATCTGCAGCGAAATGATGGGTGGTATGATTATGACATGATTTTTTTTTGTGAAACAGCATCTCCCAGCATATCCTTACCATTGTTCGGGCCATGCTGGGAGCTGGAAACAATTTAGTGCAAACCTATACAGCAGTGGTTGCACTAAATTGAGCTGTATTTGTGCTGGTATTGTGTATATGTAATGAGCTGGGTTCTAGTGCTGTATATATGTACTGAACTTGGTTCTGGTACTATATATATGTACTAAGCTTTGTTCTGGGGCTGTATTTATGTACTGAGCTTGGTTCTGGAGCTGTATTTATGTACTGAGCTTGGTTCTGGTGCTCAGGGCCGCATCTACCATGAGGCGAGTTGAGCCTCTGGCTTCAGGCGGCACACTGCAGAGTCTCAGAGGGGGCGGCATTACAGAGCTGCTGGCCGACTTTACACCACTTATTAGCAGCTGCAAGATGTGCTGCCTCCTTAAGAAAACATCCCTCCTGTGCAACCTTAATTCCCCCCCACTTCCGCCGCTGCTCTCCACTCTCCTGTCCTTATTGCAATATGATCCTGCTCAGTGTCGGGACGGAGAGTGCAGAGTGCAGAGTGCAGCGTGTCTGCACTGCACTGCTGCCGGCATGAAGAGGCTCAGGGGAAATTCTGCCATAGACTCACCACCTCTTCCTCATTTTCTCTGGAGTCTCCCTGCATGGCGAGAGAAGATCCATATAAGTAGCAGCCTGCACAAAAGGTAAGTGTAATGTGTATGTGTAGTGTGTACTGTATTTGTAATGTATTTGTGTATATATATATATATATATATATATATATATATATATATATATGTGAGGATGTAATGTCTGTACTGTATGTGTAGTGTGTACTGTGTGTGTAATGTATGTACTGTATGTGTGTCTAGTGTGTGTGTATATATATATATATATATATATATATATATATATATATAATATACACACACGAGTATGTAATGTACGTACTGTGTGTGCGTGTGTGTGTGTGTATATATGTATATATATTTGTGTATGTATCAGAGTGTGTATTTACATACGTACAGTATGGCCTCATGCACATGACCGTTTTTTTCTCAGTTGTAATTTATCCGCATATTTGCGGATCCATTTATTTCTATGGCCCTATGCACACGACCGTGGTTTACACTGATCCGTATGGGGGCTGCAAATCCGGACCGCAAAAACTCAAGACAAGTAATTTTACGGTCCGGATTTGCCAATAATGGTAAATTGTTGTGTATCCGTGAATCCTAATGATACACCAATGCACAACTAACCAGTGCGGTCGTGTGCATGAGGCCATAATGTGTGTGTGTGTGTGCGTGCGTGTAAAGTATGTATGTACGTATATTTGTGTGTGTGTGCGCGCAATATATATATATATATATATATATATATAAAATCCAAATACAAATGTCAGCCGCACAGCCTTGTAAATCGTATGTGGGTGCTGACCTGCCCAGATCAGGGCTAACAGACCTGCTGTAGTAGAATCCAAAAATCAGGCGGCACTCCAAAATATAAAATATAAATTTGGTATTTCCGTAATCTTAACAGACTGCTGAATAAAGATAACATGTCATTTGTAGTACACAGGAAACACTGTAAAACGAAATTGCAAACAAACTATGGCGAAAAGTTTTTTACCGATAGGCCCCAAAAGTGAATTTAAAGTGAAATAAAAGTTATTCAATACATTATATGTACCCCAAACTGGTGCCGTTAAAAAATACTACTCATCCCATATACCTTTTATTGTAACATCTACACAAAAAAAATTGTTGCGTCCCTAGGGCCAAAACTGGACCACGTCCTGAAGGCGTTAAATGCATTGCATTACTTATTAACAGGCAAACTGTTAGTGATGTGTTAGGGATTACTATTAACTTGTTCACTACCCTTATGAAATCTTTTATGGATAATTTTATTCTGGAAAAAACTTAAAAAGTCGTTTCTGAGGAAATGTCAGAAAATGTTAGTAGAGAGAAATGTATGTCCTATAGTTCTAGTAGGTGCATGCGATCTACACCATCGACTTTGAAGTAATATGCCAACAAAAATGGAAAGCCACACTAAATCCAAAAGATGTTTGCAAAGTTTAATATACATTTCATGCAAATAACACTGTACCAAAAGTAGCATCATAAATAACAAAAATAAACAAATTATCTTTTTCGAAGGAAAACCCTTGTTATTATACTATTAGATTCCCAGTGTCTCCTGGGCATACTGAAAACATCAAGACATTGTCTTATGAATCCTGCAACTGCAGCCAAAAGCAACATACACATATCAGAATTATTTATACCAGGGGTGTCAAAGTTTTTAACAGGGATTCCTGAGGACCACAAGTAAAGACTAAACCACAAAACAAAAAAATATAATTTATCCCACGCTAAAACTAGAAATGAACGATAAAAGTAAACAGAAGAAAAACTTGCAAAAAAGTATTTGTCAGTCTGCATTTTTTTCTGTACGCTCCTCAAATAGTCGCACAGTGTAAATTAACTCTAATTTCTACCATTTCTAAAACATAAGAAGATAAATGGGGGGGAGGGGTTGGATTAGTGCTCCTAATCTCCTATTGCAGAGAGGGGAGTGTGGGAGATCTCTTGCTGCGGCCTGCTGCATAATGCCCTGTTCACACAGAGTTTTTTGCCGCGGCTTTTGCCAAGGAAACCGCGGCGGAAAACACGGCAAAAAACATCCAAAAGCGCCTCCTATTGATTTCAATGGGTGGGAAAAAGAAGCCACATGCCCTTTCCTCTGGCGTTTCAGTCTGTGACCTTCCATTGACATCAATGGGAGGCAGAGAAAGCATTTTCCGCTGCATTTTTTTGCCGCGGATAAACTCAGATGCAATCAACTGATTTTCAGTCGCAGAAATTTCTGCATAGAATCTGCCATATGTGAATATACCCTTACAGCTACTGTATCCTCTTGCAGTTCAGAAGTAATCCCCACACAGGGAAAGTCTGCACTAGCGCACTATTTCCAGAGCTCCCCTCTAAGTGATCAGACAGAGCACTCCTGAATCTCTCTTCTCAATTATAGAGAAAACTGTGTAGTTGCCATTGCAAAGTCCTAACTATCCCCTCCCTGCACTCATCACAATGATCAGTACAAACAGGAAACAGGAAGCTAAACATTCAGAGTTCAGCTTCCTGCTACAGCTAGGAGAATGCTGGAGCCTGCAGAGGTGAGTAACCACTGGACCCCAGGTATGAAAGATTAACCCTATCCCTGCCCCTCATCAGGGATCCCAAAATAAACCCCTTCAATGACCTAGACCGCCATGTATACTGACATTAACCCCTTCATTTATCTAGATCACCAAGGATTCTGACATTAACCTCAACACTTCCCTCTCTCCAAAACAACTCAGATGCGGCACATGCTATTGAGCGCCACATCTGAGGGGTTAAACGGGTGAAATCGATACTTATATCGATCTCACATGCTTGAGCAGGGACGCCCCCAGCTCTCAGCTACATCTGGCAGCTGAGAGCAGGGAGATTTGACAGCTCCCTGCTCTATTTATTTATTCTGAAGCAGCGCCATAAAAAGGCGTATTGGTGGTCACTAAAGGGTTAACCCCTTCCCTCTTTGGCCACTTTTAACCTTCATGACAGAGCTTCATTTTTCAAATCTGACATGTTTCACTTTATGCAGTGATAACTCCGGAATGCTTTTACCTATCCAAGCGATTCTGAGATAGTTTTCACGTGACACATTGGACTTTATGTTACTGCCAAAATTTGCTCAATACATTCAGTATTTAAATGAGAAAAACCCCAAAATTTAGCGAAAACTTAGAATTTTTCTATATTTAAATGTATCTGCTTGTAAGACAGGCGATTATACCACACAAAAATTTTACTAATTAACATCCCCCATATGTCTACTTTAGATTGTTATAGTTTATTGAACATCGTTTTATTTTTCTAGGACGTTACAAGGCTTAGAACTTTAGCAGCAATTTATCCCATTTCCAAGAAAATTTCAAAAGGCTATTTTTAAAGGGGCCAGTTCAGATTTGAAGTGGTTTTGAGGACCTTATATATTAGAAACCCCAAATAAGTCACACCATTTTAAAAACATCACCCCTCAAAGTATACAAAACAGCATTTAGAAAGTTTCTTAATCCTTTAGACGTTTCACATGAATTAAAGCAATGTAGAGCTGAAATTTACAAATTTTAATTTTTCTTTTGCAGAAATTCTTTTTTAATCCCTTTTTTATGTAACACAGAAAGTTTTACCAGAGAAACGCACCTCAATATTTATTGCCCAGGTTATGCAGTTTTAAAAAATAGCCCACATGTGGCCCTAGTGTGGTAATGGACTGAAGCACAGGCCTCAGAATCAAAGGATCAACTAGTGGATTTTTGGCCTCTTTTTATTAGAATATATTTTAGGCACCATGTCAGGTTTGGGCTAAGAGCAAGGGCTCTTTCAGTGCCAAAAAAGTGGAAACCGGCCATGTCGCATTTGCAAAGCCCCTGAGGAGACAAAACAGTGGAAACCCCCACAAGTGACCCCATTTTGGAAACTACAACCCTTGAGGAAATTATCTAGGGGTATAGTTTTTTGCAGAGATTATTGGAACTAGGCCTTGAAAATGAAAATCAAAATTTTTTCAAAGAAAATGTCGGTTTAGCAAATTTTTTCTCATTTCCACTAGGACTTAAGGAGAAAAAGCATCACAACATTTGTGAAACAATTTCTCCCGAGTGAAACAATACTCCACATGTGGTCAAAAACGGATTTTTTTGGACACACAGCAGAGCTTAGAAGGGACAAAACGCCATTTGACTTTCGGAGCTCAAATTTAGCAGGATTGGTTTGCAGAGGCCATCTCGCATTTGCAAAGCCCCTGAGGGACTAAAACAGTGAAAACTACATTAAGGAAACTAGACCCTTGAGGAATTCTTCAAGGGGTGCAGTAAGCATTTTGACCCCACAGGTGTTTCATAGAGTTTATTAGAATTGGGCAGTGAAAATAAAAACAATCCTTTTTCTTCAATAAGTCGTAGTTTTAGCTCAAAAATTTTCATTTTCTCAACAAATAAAGGAAAAAAGAACGTCAACATCTGTAAATGAACTTCTCGGAAGTACGGAAATACCCCATATGTGGTCATAAACTACTGTTTGGGCACACAGCAAGGATCAGAAGAGAAGGAGCACCATTTGGCTTTTGGAGCACAGATTTTCTAAATTGGTTTCTTGACACCATGTCGCTTTTTCCCCTAGAGTACCAGTACAGTGGAAACTACCCAAAAGTGATTCCATTCACGAAACTACACCGCTTGAAGAATTCATCTAGGGGTGTAGTGATCGTGTTTATCCCGCAGGTGTTTTGCAGAAATGATTGCGCACTCGATGTTGCAGAGTGAAAATGGGATTTTTTTCCATAAATATGCTGATATGTGGTGCCCAGCTTGTGACAGCTCTCTAATTATTATGCTGTGATTTCCGGTTTTAGAATCACCCTACATGTGGCCCTAATCTTTTGCCTGTATATTCGAAACAGGCTCAGGAGTGAAAGAGTACCATGCGAAATTGAGGCCTAATCTGGCGATTTACAAAGTATTGGTTCACAATTGCAGATGCTCCGATGTGAAATAATAAAATAAAGCCCTGAGAAGTGACCCCATTTTGGAAACGAAACCCCTCAAGGCATTTATTAACAGGCGTAGTGAGAATTTTCACCCCACAGGTCTTTTCCATAAATGATTGCGCTGCGGATGGTGCAAAGTAAAAATGTAAATTTTTCCCTAGATATGCCATTTCAGTAGCAAATATGTCGTGCCCAGCTTGTGCCACCAGAGACAAACACCCCAAAAATTGTTAAAAGTGTTAGTTCGGGTATGGCAATATATGTGGAAGTAAACAGCTGTTTGGGCACACTGTAGGGCTCAGAAGGGAGGGTGCACCATTTGGCTTTTGGAGAGTGGATTTTTCTTGGTAGTAGTTTTGTTTGGAGTTTTACTGGTATTTCCGGTTATATTGTGGGGGTACATGTAAGCTGGGCAGAGTACATCAGTGGCATAGTCAGGTGGTATAATAATGGGGTAAACAAAAATAAAATAATCCATAGATATTTGTTACACTGTAAAGCAATCCTTTCTGCACAGGCCGGTGTCGCACTGATAAATGGTGTCCTTCACAACAGCAATGTGTATCTAAAAAAAATACAGAAAGAAAGAGAATTAGTATACAGCATTTCAAAGAAATATAATATAGATAAAAATGTATGAGCGGGGTATATATATATATATATGGACCCCGCTCATACATTTTATCTATATTGTATTTCTTTGAAATGCTGTATACTAATTCTCTTTCTTTCTGCCCCTCCTATTTATACTTGACACTATGTTCAGTTTGTGATGGCTTGAGAAAGGTTCCTGTTGAACTAAAAACTTTGCTGCCTTTAGGTGAATAAATCCACGCTGTTTTCATCTATCTTGAAGTCCTGGTGCCATTACTGCGTTCTATGGTTTCTCTCTATCTAAAGTGGGCAATTGATTCATCCCCTGGTGACGAGCACATGGCCTGATTTTCTGGATTTGCTGGAGTGCTGTGTTCATCTGTGTATATATATATATATATATATATATATATATATATATATATATAAACCAACTACACCTTTGAATAAAACAACCAATAATATCCCTCAGGGATCAAGGCAAGCTACACCCCACTGTTCTTTAGATGGGGCTAAATGTGGAATATTTCAACTGGATTAGCTCCGTAGCCCACGCATGCTCAGTACGCTTGAAACGCATGTTCTGCGTGTGCGCATGCGCGATAATGATTTCCTTGTTATGTGCGTTCCACTCGGCCGAACTTCCGGTTTGGTAGCCATCTTTGATCATGCGCAGTGGATGTGCGCGAACGCTGTGCTTTGAACACATGTGAGACCAGGAACTGTACCATGCATTTGCAAGATCTGTATGTACACTGCGTTCCAAATTATTATGCAAATGTTATTTTTAGCTGATTTTCCTAAATAGTCGATGCAAATGACAGTCAGTATAATCTTCAAGCCATCAACCGTTGGAGTATAATGCGAATTTTATTGAACAAATCTCCTAATGATAACAGATTTTTTCTTAGAAGTAAAAAACTCAAAATGCACTGTTTCAAATTATTATGCACAACAGAGATCAAAACATTTTAAAGGTTGTAAAGAGAACTAAAATGGTAATTCCTTGAATTTGCAGCATCAGGAGGTCATATTTACAGAAATCAAAAGCTCTTTCAATAAAAAAAAAACGTAGCAGGCCAAGTTACATGTTAACATAGGACCCCTTCTTTGATATCACCTTCACAATTCTTGCATCCATTGAATTTGTGAGTATTTGGACTGTTTCTGCTTGAATATCTTTGCGGGATGTCAGAATAGCCTGCCAGAGCTTCTGTTTTGATGTGAACTGCCTCCCACCCTCATAGATATTTAGCTTGAGGATGCTTCAAAGGTTCTCAATAGGATTGAGGTCAGGGGACAATGGGGGCCATACCATGAGTTTCTCACTTTTTATGCCCATAGCAGCCAATAACACAGAGGTATTCTTTGCAGCATGAGATGGTGCATTGTCATGCATGAAGATAATTTTGCTACGGAAGGCACGGTTCTTCTTTTTGTACCACAGAAGAAAGTGGTCAGTCATAAACTCTACGTACTTTGCAGAGGTTATTTTCACACCGTCAGGAACCCTAAAGGGGCCTACCAGCTCTCTCCCCATGATTCCATCCCAAATCATGACTCCGCCACCTCCTTGCTGATGTCGCAGCCTTGTTGGGACATGGTGGCCATTCACCAACCATCCACTACTCCATCCATCTGGACCATCCAGGGTTGCACGGCACTCATCAGTAAACAACACGGTTTGAAAATTAGTCTTCATGTATTTCTGAGCCCAATGCCCTCCATGAGTTTAATTGAAAAACTAATAATTAAATGTTTATGACACTTAAATCCAATGTGCATAATAATTTGTAACACGGTGTATATACATATTTCTCATTTAGATTAGCCTCTGCCTTCTTCTAATTCAGCCTAATTGCTATTTAAGTCACTGTTTGTCACTTGATATGACACGGATTGATATTTTGTGAAATTTGTATATGTATCCATGAGAATTATTATGCACTTTATACAACTATCCCTTTTTACAATATGTACACTAATGATGTATTTACTAATTGGTGATTGTACTTCCTATTTAAACCTGACACTGTGTGCAGTGTGTTGTAGCTTGAGAAAGGTTCTGTGACTAACCGAAACGTCGCTCACTTGAGGTGAATAAATCCAATCTGTTTCATCTATTCTCAAGTCCTGGTGTTGTTCCTTTGTTCTATGGTAGTTTTATATTGAAATTTGGGAGCTGATTCATCCCCTGGAAACAAGAACATGGCCTTATTTATGGTATGTTGGAGTGCTGTGTTCATCTGCTTTTGGACTGTGTGTGTATATTATATATATATAATTTGAAATCACGCTTATAAATGACACCTTTGTATATATCGTATGAACATAAACATCACATACGTCCTTGAATGTCCTTATTTTACAAAGTAACTGGTTCAGTGATTTATCTGTGTGCGTGATCAAAGCGTCCCAATGCCATTCATGTTAAGAATAATGCTTGTCAAACAGGTATGTCAAAGGCAGACGTTCTTCTAAGCATACAAGAAATGTGCTTCTTTAAGAATAATAGCGACATTTGGAACAACTGAAACAATAACCATAATGACCAGATGGTACATTGACGAAATGCAATGCACCGTGAACGTCTTCTAATGTTGGGAACAGATACATGAACAATTATGTGCACAAGTAGTTTTTATTTTAAAATTATGGTATAAAAGCTATTTTCTGAATTACTACTGTATATAATCACAATTATATCTTTCAGAACATTTTCTACATTAACCAATCCAATCCAGTTCTACATTCTAGAATAGCTTAGTTTTTATTTCTTGTAGTATTGTAATCTATAAGAAACAAAAGTCACATTAATAATCTTTATAAATGGATATATTGCTTCTTCCAATGGCAACATAAGTCGTGAATGTGAACATGCTGTCTACAAGTCACATTACAGTTTATAATGATATGGAACATATTACAGAATTTCTGTTTTTGATTAAAAATTATTGTGTAACTCAAAAGTAAAAAGGTGCGACAAAAATAGAAGCAATTTGCAATCATTTGCACTTCTCTTATGCAAATGAGCATTTAAGAAGTGAAATGTTGGCGTGTTTCCGATTAGCATATTTATGCAAGTGATATATTAGCAGAACACACTTGAGGAGAAGGTATTCTGAATTGAAAAAGGAACACAAATCTTCAACTAAATACATTTTAGGATAGTTTAATTAGTTAAGTAAAAAAAAAATAACAATTTCAGCTGATATATTAGACTAATAATGATGCTGCTGCAGCTTCCTGGTAAGTGTTCTACTTCACCCCAGTGCTGGATTCACAATCATACTTCTCACTGCTGCTGTATAATCTCCTTCTGCTGCTTCTGAGGGTGTGCTACAGAGATATTATCTAGGAGACACTATAGCAGTTAGGCTCAACCCACTAGCTCAGGGAAAACGAAATTAGAGAGAGAGCCTGCAGAGGGGAAAACTGATGAAAAATGTTGGATACAAGACAATTAATGGACAGTAATAGTGTTATTCCTCATGTACACACATATGACAGCTTATTCTGAAAATGTCAGTACACAGAAGATTTGTGGACATAGTCGTAGAAAACTTTCTACAAGTGCATCTGCAATCAGGAGCCTTACTGCACTTTAATCATGTTGTCAGTCTAACAAACACAGTTGTAGCAGGATATGTACAACAAATACACCTTGATCCGGCTTAGACACATTGAAAGAACATACTCACACATGTAATTCATGTCATATGTATGGATGTCGGTCCTTCCTTTATTTTATTTTTCCTCGTTCTTTTTTTAATTAAAAATCTGAGAACGCGGAGTTCCCCTCATGCTTCCTCAACTTGCCGTGACGTTTCGGAAGACTACGCCCCTTACCAGGGCTGGTTTTAGACAAAGTGTGGCCCTGGGCAAAGTGAGGCCCCAAGTGCTGAATTACTTTACCAATAATGCAGTCAATTCAGAAGTCGATGTGCAGAGAACTGCATCACTGATTTCTGGGGCGTTCAGGAGTGTTGCCCCAAAGCATACGTCCCCCTCTCACACAAAAAAATTATCTATATACATATACAGTTATTAAATTATACCACTATACCAGATAAAATATTGCCTGCATACGGTTACTGAACACAACTCATTATTATAAGACCAATAGTACCAATAATAACACAATAGAAGGTCCAAATAATACTGCCACACCATAACCACAAAGGGACTGAATAATACCCCCATACAGTGACTGAATACTATCCCCATACTGTTACTGAATAAAAAACACTATACAAAGAGCAATATTACCACCATACAGTGACCATATAGTGGTAGATGTCAGTTATACACAGGAGCTCTGCAGAGGATATAAGTGATTAAAGCACATTTTATCCAGTGACTCACAGGTGATATTTTCTCTGATTAGTCATTCACTTTCCCTTTTTTTCTCCATGTGGCCCAGACCACTGTGACAAAATTATTCCAGTCAGGACTCGTCTCTGCAGAATTTTACACACAGACATGTTGGTTTCTTGCTTTTCCAGCACCCTCCACATCTATACCTCATCCTCTAAACAAACTCGTAATCCACAGTACCCCAGATGGTAATAATGATCTTTCAGTGCTCGACACAACCGTGCCCCATCAGTAACCGTACCCCCTTTGTGCCCCCACAGTAATAATGACCATTTTGTACCCCTTGTATATAGTGCCACACAGGGGCAGATTAAGGGTACCATGGGCCCCGGGCACTTTTTCAGGTCTGGGCCCCCCCGCGAACTCCGAAGACGCTGTACCGTATATATATTTGCAGATTTCTGTTTAGGCGGCCACAGACCTGGCACGGTTTTAATTTAGCAGTAAAAGCAGAATGAGCCATATAGAAGAAAGAAAGCAGATTACTGAGACACTGAAGCGGTCAGGTGCTTTATAACTTTTTTATTTTTACGTCAATGGAGTGGTGTGTGAAGGATTATTTTTTTGCGGGAGGAGTTATAGTTCTTATTGGCACCATGTAAAGTACCATATAATGGGTGAATTGGAAAAAATTGAGATTCCTCCATGGTTTTTTGGATTTAGATTTTACTGTATATATTTACCTTCTCTTAAGGTAAAAGTAGATTTAACATATACTTTTACCTTAAGAGAAGGTAAATATATACAGACCCAGAACCAAGCTCAGCACATATATACAGCCCCAGAACCAAGCTCAGTACATATATACAACACCAGAACCAAGTTCAGTACATAAATACAGCACCAGAACCAAGCTCAGTACACATATACAACGCCAGAACCAAGCTCAGTACATATATATAACTCCAGAACCAAGCTCAGTATATATATATATATATATATATATATATATACACACAGCACCAGAACCAAGCTCAGTACATATATATATATATATATATATATACATATACACACAGCACCAGAACCAAGCTCAGCATATATATATATATATATATATATATATATATACATACACACACACACACACACACACACAGCACCAGAATCAAGCTCAGTACATATATACAGCACCAGAACAAATACAGTTCAGTACAGAGATCATTTGCAAATTCAGTTAAACCCCTGCCATATAAATTTGTACATCATAAAATGACAGCTCCCAGTATAGCCTGAACAATGGTTAGGATATGCTGGGAGTTGCTGTTTAACAAAAAGAATGCTACCATCCGTCATCTTGCTGCAGATCATACAGTGACTACAGTACTGATCAGTCACAGGTAGAATAAACATTTATATTGAGTGACTCACCGGTGACGCCTCAGATTCTTTTTCATTCTTTTTCTCTTTTCTTCTCCATCCGGTCCAGACCTCTATGATGACTTCTCCCGGGCACGGCCCATTTCTGCAGTTTGCAGCTCAGATGTCTTCGGCTCCTCACTTTTCCAACATTTCCGCACCTGTAAACGAAGATAAAATTCTCATGATGCCACACTCTATGCTTCTAACTATAATAGTATCATACAATGAATATTATAGTACTATACACTGTACTCCTGAATATAATACTATTATACACTGTACTCCTGAATATAATAGCACTATACACTGTGCCCCTGAAAGTGTGTGTGTGTGTGTGTGACAGAATATCGATAGCACTACGACCCTACAAACTATGGATAGGATTAGATACAGTGGCTCAGCACAGTATCACACATGATAGGATTAGATACAGCAGCTCAACAGACAGTATCACATATGATAGGATTAGATATAGGGACCAGCTCGCTGACATTGCGGTTCCAGTGCTGGACCCAGAAAAGGTAAGTATAAGAATTGTTTTGCTTTTTTGTGTGTTACTAATTATTTTTGTGTGTTTGTGTTATTTTACAGGTTCGGTTGTTGGACTACGTCGGATTCGAGGACTACTTCAATGACAGCGTTTTTTTATTCTCAATAAAATGGTTAATGAGGGATGTGTTTGTTTTTTTATTTCAATAAAATATTTTTTCTATGTCCTTGTATTTTTTTAAACTTTACTTTTACCGCCTTATTAATAGCTGCTGGTTGATTGACAACATCTATTACTAAGTCGAGGCTTAATGTTAGCAGGCAGAGAGGCTAACACTAACCCCCATTGCCCCGGTACCCACCGCCACCAGTGGTACTGGGAAGAGCCGGGTATGAACCAGTACCTGACCATCTGTAGTGATGGTCGGGTACCGGGTCAGCCACAGGCTGGTAATATCAGCCTGGGAAAGGCCAAAAACAGTGACCCTTCCCCCCCTGGTAATGCTAGGCTGCTGCTGTTGTATCTGGCAGGGTCCCCCCCATTTTTCATAACCAGCCAGCAGCAGCAGGTTAACATTACCAGGGGGGAAGAGCCACAGTTTTTGGCCTTTCTTAGCCTAATAATACCAGCTTGCGGCCGCCCCATTGCCTGACCATCACTACAGATGGTCAGGTACTGGATCATACCCGGCTCTTCCCAGCACCCCTGGTGGCGGTGGGTACCGGGGTAATAATGGGGGTTAGTGTTAGCCTCTGTACCGGCTAACACTAAGCCTTGCCTTAGTAATGGACGCTGTCAATCAGCCGGCGTCCATTACTAAGGCGGTAGCAATAAAGTTTAAAAAACAAACAAAGACATAGAAAAAATATTTTATTGAAATAAAAACCACCCAGACAACCCTCATTAACCATTTTATTGATAATAAAAACGCTGTCATGGAAGTAGTCCTCGAATCCGACGTAGTCCAACGACCGAACCTGTAAATAAAACACAAACACAACAAAAACGATTAGTAACACGTATGGTAGGCTTAGATACAGGGCCCATCAGACAGGATCACACATGGGCCATGTATCTAAGCCTACCATGTGCTTATGTAAGATGTTTAGATACAGGGCCAATCAGACAGGATCACACATGGGCCTTGTATCTAAGCCTACCATGTGATTGGCTTAGATACAGGGCCCAGCAGACAGCATCACACAATCTGTGATCCTGTCTCATGGGCCCTCTAGGCTTAAAGGGATTGTCCAGTACCTACACATTGATGGCCTATCCTCAGAATAGGCCATCAATAGCTGATGTGTCAGGGTCCGTCTCCCGGGACCCCCCAATCACCTGTTTTGAAGGGGCCGCAGCACTCGTACGAGAGCTGCTTCCCCTTCATTTCACTTACTCGCTCACACTGTGAATCGCCCACACGGATTCAGTGTGAGCAAGTGACCGGAATGAAGGGGACGCAGCTCTCGTACGAGAGCTGCGTCCCCTTCAAAACAGGTGATTGGCGGGGGTCCTGAGAGTCGGACCCCAAGCCATCAGCTTCAAGCAGAAGGGGTATCAAACTTACCCTGCTCTTCAGCCGCGGCGGATGTCCTGACTCAGGATGGTGGTGACGTCATGCGCTGCGCACCGGAAACAGGAAGGTAAGTACTGTAGTTACTATAGTAACGGGCCGCGGCTCCCGTTACTATAGTAACTGGCCGCGGCTCCCGTTACTATAGTAACTTTTTTATATTGTAGTTCGTAGTGTAGTGTATAGCCACTCGTTGGATGAGCTGTCCCACTTCACTCCAGTTCTCTGAACCGGCTGTAATTTTAACAGCCGGTAAGAGAGAACCGGGGCGAACTGGGCCCCCTTCCAGCCTCGGGCCCCGGGCACTTGCCCATATTGCCCTCATTGTAATCCGCCCCTGGTGCCACACACAGCCCGCTGTAGATAGCACCTCACACAGCCCCCTGTAGATAGCGCCACACATCCCTCCCCCTTATATATAGTGCCATACAGCCCCCGCAGTAGAAAGTGCCACACAGCCCCCTTGTATGTAGTGCAAAACAGCCCCCCTTGTATATAGTGCTACACAGCCCCCCTTGTATATAGTGCCACATAGACCCCCCCCTTGTATATAGTGCCACACAGCTCCTCCATCCCTTGTATATAGTGCCTAGCCCTGTTCTCACGACGGACGGAGCGTTTCACAGACTCCGGGCGGGACCATAGATGCAGTGACATCATTACGCCGGCCTGCGCATTGATTCTTCCCAGCGCCTTATAGGCTGCTGGCCTAACGTGGACTGCAGCCTGTAGTGTTCAATTGTATCTGCGCCCTGACATTATACACACATCACACACTATATAGACTGACATTATACACACAGCACACACTACATAGACTGACATTATACACACAGCACACAATGTATAAACTTAAATTATACGCACAGTACACATTGTATAGACTTACATTATACACACAGCACATATTGTATAGACAAACTATGTCCACTATACACACAGCACACACTATATACACTTACATTATACACACAGCACACACTGTATACACTTACACTATGTTCACTATACACAAACCACACTTACCACAGCCTCTTCCTCTGCGGTGCTTGTGCTCTGGCAGCCTCCAGGACCTTGATCATGTGACTGTGATGTCACCATAGGTCCTTCACCTCCTACTTGCAGTCTTGCCATTATCTTGCTAGCAGAAATCCATAAACCGTTTGAATGCATCGGTGTACAGACTCTGCTGCCTGCGAGTACGGGTAGGCGGAGTGCTCACCCTGACGTCAGGAAGGTCTCTCTGCCTCTATGTACTATATGTACTATACAGTTCTCTATAGAGTAGCAGGCAGCAGCAGAGCACAGGGAAGAGAATGTGATGCGCTCTGCTGTTGTCCTTGTGTACAGAGGTGCTTGGGGAGAAGAAGCCTCCATCCGTCGTCACCTCCCTGCACCCTCTCTTCCCCTCTATATACACTATGGAACCGGCAGCAACAGAGAATATGATGCGCTTTGCTACTGCTTGCTCCGTAGTGTATATAGAGGCACTGTAGAAGAAGCCTCCGTCCAGCACACCCTCCCTGCACCCTCTCTTCCCCTCTATATTCACTAGGGAACCGGCAGAGGCAGAGAATATGATGCACTCTGCTACCTCCCGGCCCATAGTGAATATAGAGGCACTGTAGAAGCCTCTGTCTGGCGGCGCCACCTCCCTGCACCCCTCTTTACCCTCTATATAGACCAGGGGTCTCAAAGACGCGGCCCCTGAGGCTGTCATCTGCGGCCCGCAGGACACAGAGCCGCTAGACACAGAGCCGGCTCTGCTCCGGGACTCCGTGGAATCCCCTGACATCACTGTTCATACATGGACAGTGATGTCAGGGGCTTCCCCAAAGCCGGAGTCCCAGAGCTGAGCGCTAGTAGCATCAAAATTAAATCAAAACTAAAAATCCCCCTGTGGGATTAAAAAAATAAGAAGTAAAATGAATAAGAAATGTAAAAAAAACAAACAACATTTAAAAAAAATAATAAACGCATATGGTATGATCATGATCATAATAACCTGTAAAATAAATTTTAAGCATCATTTATGATGACCTGTGAATGCCGTAAAAAAACAAAAAAACTGCAGCAAAATTATTATTTTTTTTCTGCATTTTTGCCAAATGAAACATTGCTATAATTTAACCTCTAATGTATAAGTACTAAAACAGTACAAATTGTCCCACAAAAAAACAAAGCCTCATACTGTATAGATACGTCAACCAAAAAATAAAAATGGTCTCCCCACATGAATGCAAAGAGTAAAAATACAAAAAAATTGTTCTGGTCCTCAAGGTAAAAATTGCTCTGCACTTCAAGGGGTTAATATTAAAAGTAAAGAAAATTCCTGATTCATTAAATAATTTACAGGCAGCGTTGCATTACTCATGCAGTGCAGATACAGGTTACAGTTTTTGTTTCCATGGTAATGGTTATATAAGCAGAAAGACATGATAATGTCTCTACAAGTGCATACTTATTTCAGCTAATAGTAGACCATTGCTTTTGAAATACATGACTTTCCCATGGACTAAAAGCCATAAAATATGTTCATAAACTTCCAATACTTATAGCTGTACATGCTATTCTATGTGTCAGCAATTCTTATCACTATATATTAATCTTGTGTTATCAGATTTCTCTCATTTTGATAAACTGTCTTAATTGCATCTCTTTTAATTTGAAATTAGTATTTTTTTCTCATTTATTTCTAAGCAGAAATTTCATTTTCTTTATTTAAATATACAACCAAAATAGAAAAAAAGAGTCATGCAGTCATAACTATTTTTACCAGTAAAAAATATATACTTTATTGAAATACATAAAAAAATGTTCTACATAATAAAAATGTTCCACATAATAAAATAAGTAATGGATCACCAAAAGGAACCAATGGACACACAGAATTAAAGTTTACAACCACAATGGTAGTAGAATAGGGAGCTATTATGTAATAGAACAACAATATATGGCAGCTATGACAGCTATCAAGTTTGTGTGATGAAATTATAAAACAAATCCCAGCTTAAAATATGGTGAGAAGATGATGCACATGACGTAACTAAAAAATACAGCAACGGGGGCGTGGCCAGCTATGGGAGAGTGAAGACGTGCTCTCTCCAGCTCCTCAACTAGCGTTACTAAATTGGCTGACATCCGCTCCCAGATATGGGGAAAAATTCTAAAAAAGCAAGGGCAGCAGCCCCTACATGTCCCTCATCACCCCAGCGCGATATCGGGGATTATTTTGGGCGACAGCCCCAGATGCAGCTGCGGGCTGCGGCGCGGGCCGAGGCTGGGGGTCAAAATGGCCGCCCGACCTCTCCATCTCCAACGGACCAGGGCCCGGGGATGACGGCAGGACATATCCACTCACCCTCTGAGGTGCAGACCCTGGAGTTCACCGATCCTCTGTCTCCTTCCCGGGCTGCGATGGATCGTGCGGCCCGTGCGACAACGCCTGCAGCTTTCCAAGATGGCCGCCGGGACCACGAGGCTGGCGGATGCAGGCCTGCTCTGGAGAGCACGGCCCTCCTTTCAGCTGCTCCGATAGAGAGCGTGCCAGCACAGGACCCAGAGGCACCAGATCCCCGGTCTTGCTGGGAGACATCGGAGACCCCTGTGGCGGCGGACGCCGTTCCCCGGTCACAAGAACATGTGGCCTCTCAAGATGGCTGCCACCCTCCATCGTCTTTGCTTTCATGGCCTGCGGGCCCTCTTCTTCCGGGATCCGACTGCGGCCTACTACCAGCCCCTGGAGTGAGAGACACCGCACCTGCCCTGCCTGCAGTTCTGCAGTTGGAGGAGTTAGCGAGGAGGCACAGTGAGTACCGAGGCCCTGAGCCTCCCATCACCCAGCTCACCTCACACCCTATGGGACGGATAGCCCTAGCTCTCCCCCTTCCATCCAGGGATCCGGGGCTGGTGGGAGCCTCTCCCTCTCGGCCCTCCAGCTCCGCACGGCACGGATACCCCAATGCCCCAACGATATTAGCCTCGACCCTGCTTATGGGATCTCCCCAGCATCCCGGGACTATGCCTGCACTACCTGCAAGTGGCCAAGGTCCTCAATTGCACCCACTCCCGTCGCCTGAAGTGGACACGCCAGCCAGTAGTGGATTAAGTTTTACCGACCCGTTGTCTGGATCTATGTGTGAAAATCGGCCGGCGACTCTCTCAGATATCCGCCAGCTTGTTCAATTGTTGCCTACTAGGGCTGATATGACTTCCTTTGCCAGACAGATCGTGGAAGAATGCAAGCTGGAGTTTACACAGTTTCGTGCGGATCTTTCCTCACTTTCTACGAGGGTGGACACTCTTACGCAGGATCGGGTTGCTGAAAATGCCACCATTGCAGATATCCAATCTACTATCCAGCAGCACTCAGCTCAGTTGTTCACTTTGCAGCAGCATCTTGATGATATTGAAAACCGTAATAGGAGGAACAACCTACGTGTTCGAGGATTGCCCGAATCTGTTCCTGCGTCTGATCTGTTTTCGAATCTATCCACCATCTTCAATACTTTACTAGGCCGTCCGCCGAATACCCATATAGAGATCGACCGGGCACATAGAGCTCTCCGCCCTGTAAGTATTGACGATCCTCGGCCTAGGGATGTCATTTGCCGAATACATTTCTACGCAATCAAGGACTCTATCCTCCAAAAAATCAGACGGCAACCCATCATTCTCCATCAAGGCACGCAGTTACGTATTTTACCGGATTTATCTCGACATACGCTGGCGCAAAGAGCTGCTCTCAAACCCCTGCTGGAGGTACTCCGAAGCCGGGACATTATCTACAGGTGGGGCTTCCCGTTTGCCCTGATGGTCCGACAGGAGGGCCGTACCTACACTGTGCGATCCCCGACCGACCTGCCTGGTTTCTTGCGGGACTTGAATCTTCCTCATGTTGCATTACCGGAGTGGCCCTCGTTGTTATCCTCTGCTGGCGGGGGATCACGGGGGAGACGCCCAATCTCGGGGCCCCTAGCGGTGGTGGAGGGTCGCCCTCCGCGTGGACCCCGGAGACGATCTAGACGCCGACAAGAACGTGACCCTACTCCACCCATGGAGATCGCCCGTTCGGCGTGATGACCCGGACGGCCGTTCTTGGAATTCCTCCTTTTATTTACTTACTGCTGTCTGTTTTCAAGATTGCTTGTTGCTTTGACCGTTACCTTCAGATGCCTTCCAATGTCTTCCTCTCTTATTATTTAAAGTGTGCAAATGATGTTAAAGCTGTTAATACCTATATTATTGTACGCTAGGGAGTGCGGATAACTCTTATGCGTAGTTGCCACCTTCCCCATGTAGGTTTTGGACCGAATTTTCGGTCTTCCGCAATAGTGCGATTAGCTTGTGCGGCAGTTGTTTTTCTACTGCCTTTTTTGTTTGATTTTATGTCTGTGTTTTTTTCTAATGCTCTGTTCTTTACTCCTAGCTTGTTTCCCTCCTCTACTTCCCTCCTGGCGATCCTGGACTCCGATCCTTCGTGCGTTAGCCGGGATTCCTCAGCGAGTCGTTTAGTCTGCATCCATGGCTGACCTTAATATTGCCTCCTTCAACGTGAAGGGGCTGAATGTTCCTGAAAAGCGGGCGCAAATTTTACACCATCTACACAAACGTAAGGTACACATCGCATGCTTCCAGGAAACACACTTTAAGGAGGGACATACCCCTACTATCAGGCACAAACACTACACTACGTGGCATTTCAGTAATAATCCCCTTTCCAGATCGTGTGGAGTTGCCATAGCCCTCCACAAGTCTCTCCCCCATCAGGTTGTCGATCTTGTCGTGGATCCCGATGCGAGATACCTCATCTTAGTGCTTAATATTGGTGGGAGGGAATTCACGGTGATTAACGCTTATGCTCCTAACCAGGGTCAGGTGCCCTTCATTCTTCAACTAATAGAAACCGCCCTTCCAGTGGTCCGAGGGACTGTGGTGCTGTGCGGAGACTTTAACCTTACTCTGGATCCGACGGTGGATAATTCTACTGGTCGCTCTAGTGTTGCATACGGTGCTATTAGGCGGGTGAGGCGTGCTCTCCTACAGCTTCAACTGTGTGATGCATGGCGCATTCAACACCCCGCGGATAAGGATTATAGTTTTTACTCCCATCTGCATGGCACCTACAGTCGCTTGGATTACATTTTCCTTCAGCAACATGCTCTCCCCTGGGTAGCATCTACGTCCATTGGCAGTATCCTGTGGTCTGACCATGCCCCGGTATATTGTACCTTACATCTCCCCTTCATCACTAAAGGCCCCTGGACTTGGAGACTGAATGAGTCCCTGCTCCTGGATGGGGTGTGCCATGCTGATTTGCTTCAAACGGTGGAACATTTCACTATTGATCATGCCCAGGATGACACGTCCCCCTTGGTTCGTTGGGAAGCTCTTAAATGTGTTCTCAGGGGGGTCCTCATAAAACATGGGGCGCGCCTTAAGAGGGAAAGGGCCCACTCCCTTAAAATTGCTCTCCAAAAAATTAGTGCTCTTGAACTGGCTCACAAACGTGCGCTGTCTCTTCCGATTTTACGTGAGTTACAGATTGCCCGACAGGACGCCAGACGGCTGTTGGACTCTGCCCAGCAGCGCGCTCTTCAAGTCTGTCGCAGTAAATTCTACGAGTTTGGCAATAAGAGCGGACGTATGTTGGCCAGAGCTTTAAAAACCAGAATTGCCCAGTCACACATCCCAAATACTAAGGCCCCTTCTGGCCAAGTTGTTCACACGACCCCAGAGATAGCGGAGTGCTTCCATAGCTTTTTCTCTGAGCTTTACAACCTTGACCCTCCCACCCCCGCCCCCTCCCATCCGCCGGGACGGGACTCTTTCTCATCTCCCTTCACACCGTTGTCTGGGGAGATAGCTGAGGAACTTGATACGGACTTCACTCCCGCGGAGCTCCTCATGGTTATAACTGATCTTCCTGGGGGAAAGAGTCCTGGCCCGGATGGCTACACTGTCAAGTTTTACAAGGTGTTGGCGGACCGGTTAATACCGCTTCTGTTGTCAGCTTTTAACTCTATTTCCCCGGAGGTCCTGTTTCCTCCTAGCTCCACCTTGGCTCATGTCGCGGTTATCCCTAAGCCGGGTAAGGACCCTCAACTCTGCTCCAGTTATCGTCCCATCTCCCTGCTCAATGTAGACTTAAAAATTTACGCTAAATTGCTCGCCAATAGACTGAATAAATACCTGCCAGATCTAATTCACCCGGACCAGGTGGGGTTTGTGCCTGGTCGGGAGGCCCGTGACAACACCCTTAAGACTTTTGATATCATTCAACACGCCCAGACTAACCGAATCCCGCTCATGATCCTGTCCCTGGATGCTGAAAAGGCGTTTGACAGAATATCGTGGTCTGCCCTTTACCAAACCCTTCGGCATGTGGGAATAGGACCATCTTTCTTGGCAAAAATTATGGCATTGTATCGTACACCCTCGGCCCAAATAAAAATAAATGGCTCCCTTTCGGCACCTTTCCCTATTTACAATGGCACACGACAGGGCTGTCCCCTATCCCCCCTGTTGTATGTCCTGGTTATGGAACATCTCATGGCCTCCATTCGGAGCATGTCGGATATTAAGGGTATTAACATTGGAGGGAAGGAATACAAGTGCTCGGCATTCGCTGATGACCTATTGGTCTATCTCACAGACCCTCATGTCTCTCTCCCTTCACTGATGTCCGAGTTGTCTCGTTTTGGAACATGGTCTAATTTCAAAATCAATTTCTCTAAGTCTGAGGCGCTAAATGTTTCTCTCCCGGGCCCGTTAGTGTCGCTTCTCCAAAGTAATTTCCCCTTTTCATGGCCCTCCAGAGGTATTACATATTTGGGTGCCCGTATAAGTGGGGACCTTACACAATTGTTTACAAATAATTTTATCCCCCTACTGGCCAAGTTTCGCACTGACCTTAATTCCTGGCATAAGACTGAGTTTTCCTGGTTTGGCCGTATCAATATTATTAAGATGTCTCTCCTCCCCCGCTTGCTTTATCTCCTGCAGACGATCCCCATCTCTATCCCATCTTCCTATTGGTTGCGGCTTCAGCGATGCTTCGGCTCCTTCATTTGGCCGACTGGTCGCCCACGTCTGAGCCGGGCTCTTCTGACTCGTTCCAGGGGTACGGGTGGGGTTGGTCTGCCGGATTGTCGGCTCTACTATCTGGCATCAAATCACGCACAGGTTTTAGATTTTTTTCATAACCGTGAATCAAAACTATGGGTCCGTTTAGCTCAACAACTATGTCCCAGTACCCTATCATCCCTGCCGTGGATCCTGCCCGGGAATAGACCGACTCAAGCCTCCTTTGTTGTTTACCATACTCTCATGGCGTTGAGGTCCTTAGGGCCTGGAAGTACGCTTGTAGACCCCCTGGGTCCTTTAACTCCTATCACAGATAATCCGGCCTTTCCTGCTGGCAGGGCTGGTCGCTCCTTCCTAGGCAGGCCGTCCACCGGCCCCATGTATTTTGCCCAGGTCCTCTCCGCTTCCTCTCTTCTCCCTCTAACCTCCATCTGCCCCGATGCCGTGCCCCTCACTCGCCATATATATGAATATGCCCAGTTAAAACATTTTTATGGAGCGGTAAACCGACGCGCACATCTTCACAGGTCGTTGACGGACTTTGAGCGCCTATGTGTCTCCTCCCAGCCCCCTACACATACCATATCCACAATATATAAATTACTCCTTTCGCAGCGTTCCCAACAACTCCCCTCCTTCTGCGGGGCCTGGGAGAGAGAATTACATACTACATTTACTGATACACAATGGAAGCGGTGTTTCTCCCTCTCACAAAAAGCCTCTATAGCCATTAGGGCCCAGGAAACTAGTTATAAAATTGTCTCTAGATGGTATCGGGTCCCGGCTGCGCTTCATAAATGGTATCCGTCTGTGCCTGATAATTGTTGGCGCTGTGGTGCTGTAGGAGGTTCCATGTCTCATGTTTGGTGGAGTTGCCCCTTGTTGAGGAGTTTTTGGGATGCGGTACTTAAATTGATATTGGAGGTTACTGGAGTCTCTGTCCCCAACTCTCCGGAGGCAGCTCTTTTATTCATGTTCCCGATGCCATTACACATTTATAAAAGCTCCCTAACTAGACATCTACTTCAGGCGGCAAAGTCAGTGATCCCGCGCAGGTGGAAAACGGCAATACCCCCAACATTAGATGAGTGGTTTCGGGAAGTTGCCTTGATACAGCGAATGGAACACTTGGTGGCTCACTCCCCGGCAGCTGTGGTAAAATACACGTCTACATGGTCTCCTTGGATAGTGTTTCTTTCTTCGCCTTCCTACCTCACGGTTGTAACCTGAGTCGGCCTATGCCCCTGTGAAATACACTACGGCTCTTGCTCGCTGCTGATTTTTTACTCATAATACGCCGGAACTGGAGTCCAGGATCCCTCCTGTCCTCTCCCCTCCCTCCTATCCTTCCCTCTCTTGGGGCCTTTTTCTGTACTTTTTTCCCCCCTGACTAGGGCTATGTGCCTCTCCTTCTCTGTTTGAGTTAAGTGATCTCACTGTACCTCCTGATGTTATGCCTCTATGATTATTCATGCTACTGTTGTACACTGACAATTCTGTTTCATGTCAAGATGTGATGCACATTATTGATTTTTCCTTTTTTCTTGTATGTTTTTGCTTTGGTCCACTGACCTTGTTTGTTCTTTTAGTTATGGGTGGAGGCCTGCTCTCCAATATGTTTTGTAATTTTGTGTTCTAAAACTCAATAAAAAATTTTTGAATAAGAAAAAAAAAAAATACAGCAACATCAAAATGTAAAACTGGGAAAAGAGTATGGTGAAATTTAAACACCTTGCAAAATAAAGCTGAAAAGTTTTGTATGTAAATAGAGCCAGGTTGTCCTGTCAGATAATAACATACAAATACAGCAAAAGGATGTAAATAGCAAACCTATGTGAATAGTCAATGGTGTGTCTGGTCACCTCGCCTCTGGTCACCTCTTAATTTTAAATAGTTGTATGAAATTAGAAAAAACAGGTCACTTTGAGGGTATGTGCACACGAGCAGTGGCTTTTACATCTGAAAAGACAGACTGTTTTCAGGAGAAAACAGCTGCCTCGTTTCAGACGTAAATGCTCCTCCTCGCATTTTGCGAGGCTTCTCTGACAGCCGTAAATTTTCAGCTGTGCTTCATTGAGTTCAATGAAGAACGGCTCAAATTACGTCTGAAAGAAGTGTCCTGCACTTCTTTTGACGAGGCTGTATTTTTACGCGTCGTCGTTTGACAGGTTGTCTGCACAGTACGTCGGCAAACCCATTCAAATGAATTGGCAGATGTTTGCCGACGTATTGTAGCCTTATTTTCAGACGTAAAACGAGGCATAATACGCCTCGTTTACGCCTGAAAATAGGTCGTGTGAACCCAGCCTGAGGCTATGTTCACATCTGTGTCGAGGGGGCTCCGTTAGGGGCCTTCGTCGCAGATCCGGCAGTTTACCTCTATTGCGTTCAGTAAAATCACTGACACCCCGACGGAAAGTCGATGGAACCCATTAATGTCAATAGGTTCTGTCGGCAACAGGCGGTATTTGTTGTGCAACGGAACCGTTGGTTCTGTTATTCCCTTGTTCTGCTCCTCTGACAGAGCAGAACAATGGAACACACCAATGCAGGTGTGAAACCAGCCTTATTAATACTAGAATAAAACTCAAAATACCCTTGATTAGAGGGGCAGAGCCTGACCGCGCTTCATGGCAGACGCGTGTTAACATCACTCCCGCTGCCTAGCACCCATTTCCCTGCTTCAACCAGACCTGACAAAGCTATGGGGAAGTCGTCCGCCACTAATGTCTGCAGGGATCCTGCATTGACCTCCAAATCTGCTCGATTGCAACCAGAAGTAGATAAATACTTCAGAAAATCTGCAGCTTCTTCAAGATGGCGCTGATGACACATGCGGCTTCTCAGCACTCGGACGAGTCAGATGAGGAGAGCACAATAGACCCTGCTGAAGGTACTGAGTCTCTAAATATATCCCGTGGCTTTCTGAAAAAAGCCTTAACCAGGGCATTAGCCCCAATAGCCAGAGACATTAAATCGGACATACGCCAGGTGGGAAGCAGGGTGGAGGTACTGGAGCAAAACCAGCAGATGATGGTCTCTTTCTCTGAATTGCTGAGGTCCAAAATAACTTCCCACCATGACCATATTAACCAGGCCATGCATCTATTGGAAAACCAAGAAAATAGAAGCAGACGGAACAATGTCCACATCCGTGGCCTACCTGAATCCTATGCTCAGGACACTATATTATGGCGACCATTCCTCAAATATACTCCTCATTATTTGGCCCAGAGAAGGTAGAACCCTTTGTTATGGAAACGTGCTCACAGAGACTTAAGACCAAAGCCGCCTCAAAACGAGCCTCCAAGGGATATGATATGTAAGGTCCTCAACTTTGTGGACACTTCAGCAGTGCTTTTTCAAGCCAGAGAGGGCGGCAAATTTACCTTTGAGGGTAATACCCTTCAGCTTTTCCAAGACCTGGCACCTTCTACACTACAAAAACGTAGAGTTTTGAAGCCATTGACAGACGTCCTCTGTATAGAGAAAATCCCATACCCCTGGCTTTATCCATTTGGAATTGCTATAAATAAATCGGGGAAGAAAATCATCATCAGAAACCAGCAGATCTACAATCTGCCTGAAAAGACCTACAAATGGAGCATATGAAGATTCTATCGTGGATGTCTATACCTGACGATCCTGAGTTCCCACGTCTCCCTCATCCGTATTCGTGGTTAATAGTTCATCAACCGAAATCTCCGAAGATGAAGAAGAATCAAGCTCGCTCCTTGGACACATGAGACTTGGACTTTAATGTCCTTGTATTCCTCATATCCTTTATAATCCGCATACTGACTTTGTGTTAGGTAAAAAAAAACATATTGGTAACTAAGTTTTGGATCTCTAAAAGGTCTTATTGGTTAGTTCAATATATACATATTGCCATATGGGTTATGGGTGGCTCTTCCAATCAGGGCTACTATGTTTCTCTGCCTTAGGCCTCATTTACACGAACGTAATATACGCGCGTGCGACGCGCGTGCTTTGCACGCATGTCGTACGCACCTATATTAGTCAATGGGGCAGTTTAGACGATGCGTGAATTGCGCTCAGCGCGTGTGCGCAGAAAAAAACTCACGACATGTTCTATAATCGTGCGTTTTTCGCGCACTCACGCACCCATTGAAGTCAATGGGTGCGTGAAAACCACGCATGCCGCACGGAAGCACTTCCGTGCGAACTGCGTGATTCGCGCAAGAGCTGTCAAACTCCTGAATGTAAACAGAAAAGCACCACGTGCTTTTCTGTTTACAAACATCCAAACGGAGTGTCAAATTCGAGATGAGCGCACCGAACTTCACCGGGTTCGGCTAAACTCGTTTTGACCGAAACCGGTAAAAAATGTTCGGGTACGCGACGTCAGGAGACAGTCACTGTCCACGGTGCTGAAAGCGTTAAACTGGTTCAGCACCATGGACAGTGACTTCCGCTCCGAAAATCCATGAACCTGTAAAAAAAAAAAGACGTTCTGACTTACCGATAACTCCGGTCCGACCTCCCGGGATGACAGTTCAGTCCAAGTGACAGCTGCAGCCAATCACAGGCCAAGCACAGGCTGCAGCCAATCACAGGCTGCAGCGGTCTCATGGACTGCGGCGTCATCCTGGGAGGTGGGGCCGGATGACAAGAGAGGGACGCGTCACCAAGGCAACGGCCGGGAGCCCGGACTGGGGGAAGCAGGAAGTTCTTGGCAAGTATGAAAGTCTTTTTTTATTCACAGGTTGGTGTATATTGTGTTCGGCATTCACTGTCGAGGGTGCTGAAAGAGTTACTGCCGATCAGTTAGCTCTTTCAGCACCTTGGACAGTGACGGGCGTCGACTAGCCTCATCTCTATGATGGCGGCTGCGCGAAAATCACGCAGCCGCGCATCATACACGGATGACACACGGAGCTGCCAAGTGCCTTTTGCGCGCGCAAAACGCAGCGTTTTTTGCGCGCGCAAAACGCACACGCTCGTGTAAATGAGGCCTTAATCTCACTTTACTCTACCATACTCTTTTGCCCCTACTTTCAAATTTACACTGCTGCATATATTCCAATGGGAAGATATACCAGAGGCCTCTTGTTCATACTAGGTTGCAATCCAGTTTGATGCCTGCTACTGATTTGATTTTGTTTATTTTAGTTCTGGGTGCTTCAAAGAGCTTTACTATATTAACCCTTTAGTGACCAGCCCATTTTAGGTCCTAATGACCAAGCTATTTTCTTCGTTTTTCCATCGTCGCATTCAAAGAGCTATAACTTTTTTATTTTTTCATCTACATAACTGTATGAGTACTTGTTTTTTGCGGGATTAGTTGTACTTTTTAATAGCACCATTTTTGGGTTCATATAATTTTTTGTTAACTTTTATTAACTTTTTTTGGGGGGGGATTATAAAAAACCCTGAAATTCCACAATTGTTCTATGCGTTTTTAAATTGACGCCGTTCACTGTGCGGCGTAAATAACATGTTACCTTTATTCTATGGGTCGGTACGATTACGGCGATACCACATATGTAGAGTTTTTTTTATGTTTTACGACTTTTGCACAATAAAAACACTTTTGAACTAAAATTATTTGTTTTTGCATCGTCGCTTTCCAAGAGCCATAATTTTTTTATTTTTCATCAATGTATTGATTTTTTGGGGCTTGTTTTTTGCGGGACGAGACGTAGTTTTGATTGGTACTGTTTTGGGGTGCATGGGACTTATTGATTCATTTTTATTATGACTTTTATGGGGTGCAATGGAAAAAAAATTCAATTTCGACATTGTTTTTTGAGGTTTTTTTTTTTACGGTGTTCATCTTGCGGTTTAAATTACATATTAACTTTAAAATTGAGTCCTTATGGTCGCGGCGATACCATATATTTGTACTTTGATTTATTTTTTTACACTTTTACTAAATAAAACCACTTTTTATGGAAAATGGTTTTATTTATTTTTTTTACTGTCATTTTTATTATTAATCTTTATTTCACATTTATTACTTATTTTATTAGTCCCACTAGGTGACTTTACTGTGCAATCTTCAGATCGCTGCTATAATGCTTTGGTATACTTCGTATACCAGAGCATTATTGCCTGTCAGTGTAAATCTGCCAGGCAATCTATTAGGACGTGCCTCCGGCGCGTCCTAATAGGCATATGTCCAGGGCAGATCTGGGGGCTTTTATCAATGACACCCCATCGGAGACCCGCGATTGCATTTGCGGGCCGCCGATGGGTGACAGAGGGAGCGCACTCCCTCTGTAAACCAGTTAAATGCCGCGGTCACTATTGACGACGGCATTTAACAGATTAAACTTCGATCGTGGGTGTTGGAGCAGGAGCCCAGCTGTCACCAGACAGCAGAGCCCCGGCTCCAGCCTGCACGGGACACCCGTGCAGGACTTAGACTGGCCCAATGTGAAAAAGCGTCGGCCTAGCCTAAGGCCCCGTAGTGACCAACGTGAAAAGGCGTACTGGTGGTCACTAAGGGGTTAAGCACACTCATATAAACATTACTGATGGCTAGCAATTCTTTGACATCTTTCAATGTCTAGGGATGTTATACCCTCTTGAAGTGCAGCCAGGTGTTTACGCTGATGACAAAAGCTCGAGTTGATGTTCTACTTTTACAGGAAACACGTTTTCATAAGGGACATATCCCTAATATGCATAGCTCCTCATACGACAGGTGGTTCCATACCACTTACCCCTCTAGATGCAATATTGGGGCTAGTGTAGGACTATGTAAGCAAGTACCTTCTTTTCTAAAAGATACTTTCTTGGACTCTGAGGGGAGATATCTGTTCCTGAAAGGGCATATAGGTAATACTTTATTTACAATATGTAATCTATATGCGCCATTCACACGTGGTATTTTCTGGATTAATAGTTATACATAAAGCATCAGCGTTTTCTGAAGGTGTGTTGTTTCTAGGAGATGATCTTAATCTAGTCCTCAATCTACTAAAAAATCAAATATATCCTATTATGCTTTGAAGAATATACTCTCTAGCCTAACCGGTTAAGGGTTTATAGATGTTTGGCGTATGTTACATCCTGATACTCAGGTTTACACTTTTTTCTCCCCATTGCATAGGACATACCAACGACTTGATTACCTGTTTACAATGGACAGATGTCTCCCCCAGATTCAGACGTAGGCAACATAACTATTTCTGATCATGCTTCAGTTTATTTATCATTAACATTGAATGAATTTTCTTCTGGCATTCGGTCATGGACTTTTAACGAGTCTTTAAGTGACAACAATGTGTAACATCCATGGCCGCAGACCGTTGGGATTACTCACCCCTAGACGGATGCAGCCATAGTCTGGTGAGTGCTGGCCCGCATCTCCTCCCCAGGAGACGCCAGCGCTAACTTCCGCCCCACTCTGCTGTGTCCCGTAGGGTGCGCGCGAACTCTCGCGCCCTGGCCTTAAAGGGCCAGGGCGCACACATGTATAACCAGTAATTAGCCTATGATCACCCTGGACTATAAGAAGTGCCCTGCCCCTTTGCTCATTACCTGAGCATCGTTAGTGTTCCCATGTTAGTCTTTCAAAATGGTCCCTTAGTGTTTACCCTGTTCCCAGTGTTCCGTGACCTGCTACCTCTGTCCTGTATCCCATGCTGTGTTATTGTTCCTGGGCCTGTTAGTATTGGAATTCGTGTCCTGCTGCTCCTGTTGTCATCCGACCACGTCTGGCGCAACCTACTGCACCTGTTGTCGTTCGCCACGTATGGCGCATCCTACTGCACCTGCTGTCATCCGCCACATCTGGCGCAACCTGCTGCACCTGCAGTCATCCGCCAAGTCTGGCACAACCTGCGGCACCTGCTGTCATCCGCCACCTCTGGCACAACCTGCTGCACCCACCTCCATCTGTGTTAAGCCTCTGCCACTGTCTGAAATATTCAGGTACCCTTATGCTGGACTTTGTATTGCTTGGGTGCTCTGTTGTTTGGCCAGCTGCCTGCCCACTACGGCAGTGTGGCTTAGTGGGCTCACTTATACTCATACTGTATATGGCATAAATACAGCACCAGAACCAAGCTCAGTACATAAATACAGCACCAGAACAAAGCTCACTACATAAACACAGCATCAGAACCAAACTCACTACATTAACACAGCACCAGAACCAAGCTCAGTACATAAATACAGCACCAGAACCAAGCTCAGTATATATATACAGCTTGGTTCTGGTGTTGTAGATAAAACAGGATGCAAATACTATTGAGCGCAGGGGACAGGTTCCGTGTTCGCCAATCGTCCCGGTTCTGCGAACCAGCTGAATTTTAACAACTGGTTTGGGAGAACGGATCCCCCCCTGATCCCATCGTATCACAGCTATCTGCAAACATTAGAGGTACAATGTGGCTACGATGCAATTAGACACTACAGCCCTGCATCATATCCAGTGGTATAATAAACAGAAGAAGCAAAAACAGTTTTGTCTCTTAATTGTCACTTTATACCTGTCCAAGAGGCAAGGCAGCTAGACATGTTGAGTGGAATTGGAAAGATAAAGTGTTTGCAGTGCAGAAGAGTCATGGTATGGCAGGCATCTGCAGGAGGCAATATGGGAATACTGGTAATGCAGATCTACCAGTGCTTTTCTGCCCACGGCTCTTACCCTATTTAAGCTCTATTGGCACAATTCATTGTGCTCCACAATTTGGCTGAGTGGCAAAATAATGATCAGCTAGATCAACTTATCTTGGTAAAGTGATGGCAGAAGGAAGTTTAACACAGGGGAAGTATATGTAGCACTTTTAAAAGTTGAATGGTGGCATGAGAAGCTAAATATGGCATTCGCTCTGTGCTAAGATAGCTTGGATGGCTAGACTATGGAATACAGTAAAAGGAGTAGTTGTCAGTTATTTAAAAGGATTTTCTTCTCACTTTCTGATTGGTGGGTGTCTGACTGACAACACCCCAGTGATAATGAAATTGAAGTTTCTGCAGCGCTGCTTTAGCTGCTGTGCGGTTAAAAAATGGACTGCAGATGTTAAGGATCTGCCAGGCACAGCTTCTGTATCCACGCCCATAGGTAATCAGTCTGCACCTGCTTCTATGTCTGTGAGACTGACTCCATCTTCCACCACTCAGGATGGCAGGCTTAGGAGTGGGAGAGCCTATCACAGCCTGGCCAGACGGAGCTAGCTCCCGCCCTCTGTCTATTTATACCTGCCTTTCCTGTTCCTCCTTGCTTGTGATTCTTCTCTGTTTGTTTCCTGGCCCTGCTGCAGCTTCTTGAACTACTTGTCCCTGCTTCGTATTGACCCTGGCTTACTGACTACTCTTCTGCTCTGCGTTTGGTACCTCGTACACTCCTGGTTTGACTCGGCTTGTTCACTACTCTCCTGCTCTGCGTTTGACTCGGCTCGTTTACTACTCTTGTTGCTCACGGTGTTGCCATGGGCAACTGCCCCGTTTCCTTTTGTTCTGTGTTTCCTTGTCTGGTTGTCTGTCGTGCACTTACTGAGTGTAGGCACCGTCGCCCAGTTGTACCCCGTCGCCTAGGGCGGGTCGTTGCAAGTAGGCAGGAAATGAGTGGCGGGTAGATTAGGGCTCACTTGTCTGTTTCCCTATCCCTGTCATTACATAATCACAAGCCCATATACCTACTCTACCCTGGTCCCTCACACCACTATGGACCCCCTTGAGACCCTGGTTCAGCAAATGCAGGGTCTCTCCCTACAGGTCCAGGCCCTGGCTCAGAGGGTCAACCAGCCTGATGCTACCATGGTAGTGCCCCTCACCTCACCTCTTGAACCCCACCTCAAGTTGCCTGACCGGTTCTCAGGGGAACGGAAGACTTTTCTCTCCTTTCGGGGGAGTTGTAGGCTCTATTTTCGTTTAAAGCCCCACTCCTCAGGTTCCGAGAGCCAGCGGGTGGGTATAATTATGTCCCGGCTCCAGGAAGGGCCCCAAGAATGGGCCTTCTCCTTGGCTCCTGACGCCCCTGAACTTTCCCCCGTTGATCTTTTCTTTTCTGCTCTCGGACTCATTTATGACGAGACTGACAGGACTGCCTTTGCCGAGAGTCAGCTGGTGACCTTACCTCAGGGTAAGAGACCTGTTGAGGAGTATTGCTCTGACTTTAGGAAGTGGTGCGTAGCTTCTCGGTGGAATGACCCTGCCTTAAGGTGCCAGTTTAGGTTGGGTCTGTCGAACGCCCTGAAAGACCTGCTAGTTAGCTAACCCTCTTCTGACTCCCTAGACCAGGTTATGGCTTTAGCGGTACGACTTGACCGACGTCTCAGGGAACGACAACGTGAACGTTTATGTGTTTTCTCCTCTGACTCCCTCATGATGCCTCTCGAGGTTCCGTTGCTTCGTTCTTCCACGGAAGACTCGGAGGTACCTATGCAACTTGGGGCCTCCGTGTCCCACCAACAACGTAGAGAGTTCCGCAGGAAGAATGGTCTCTGCTTCTATTGTGGGGATGACAAGCATCAAGTGAACACCTGTCCTAGGCGTAAGAATAAGCAGCCGGAAAACTTCCGCGCCTAAGTGATCATCGGGGAGGTCACTTGGGCGCACAGGTATTTCCCGTAAATATGAAACGTAATAAAATCTTGCTTCCCTTTCAGGTCTCTTTTGGTGGTAGGTCTGCTACCGGCAGTGCCTTCGTGGATTCAGGGTCGTCTGCTAATATCATGTCTGTGGAATTTGCTATGTCTCTAGCTATGCCTTTGATTGATTTGCCTAAACCTGTCCCGGTAGTGGGTATCGACTCCACTCCTCTTGCTAATGGTTATTTTACACAGCATACCCCTGTTTTTGAACTCCTTGTTGGCTCCATGCATTTGGAGCAGTGCTCTGTACTGTTGATGCAGGGATTATCATCCGATTTGGTTTTAGGCCTTCACTGGTTGCAGTTGCATAATCCCACGTTTGACTGGAATACTGGGGATCTTACCAAATGGGGTAATAAATGCTTGATGTCATGTTTTTCAGTTAATTCTATTTCTCCCCCTGAGGAGGTGAACACGCTATCTGAGTTTGTTCAGGACTTCGCTGATGTTTTCTCTAAGGAGGCCTCCGAAGTGTTACCTCCTCATAGAGAATACGATTGCGCTATCGATTTGCTACCAGGAGCTAAGCTCCCTAAGGGTAGGATATTTAATCTCTCTTGTCCCGAACGTGAAGCCATGATAGAGTATATCCAGGAATGCCTGGCCAAGGGTTACATTCGCCCCTCTACTTCTCCGGTAGGTGCTGGCTTCTTCTTCGTAGGGAAGAAGGATGGTGGTCTTAGGCCATGCATTGACTACCGTAACTTGAATAAGGTCACTGTAAGGAACCAGTATCCCCTTCCTTTGATTCCTGATCTCTTTAATCAGGTTCAGGGGGCCCAATGGTTCTCGAAGTTTGATCTACGGGCGGCGTGTAACCTTATCCGCATCAAAGAGGGGGATGAGTGGAAGACTGCATTTAACACGCCCGAAGGTCATTTCGAATACCTCGTCATGCCCTTTGGGTTGTGTAATGCTCCCGCGGTCTTCCAGAATTTCATAAATGAGATTTTAAGAGATTACCTGGGGGTATTTCTTGTAGTGTACCTTGATGACATACTTGTGTTTTCCAAGGACTGGTCCTCCCACATTGAGCATGTCAGGAAGGTGCTCCAGGTCCTTCGGGAAAATAAACTGTTTGCGAAGACCGAAAAATGTGTGTTTGGGGTGCAGGAGATACCATTTTTGGGTCAAATCCTCACTCCTCATGAATTCCGCATGGACCCCGCCAAGGTCCAGGCTGTGGCGAAATGGGTCCAACCTGCCTCCCTGAAGGCGTTACAGTGCTTCTTGGGGTTCGCTAATTATTACAGGAGATTTATTGCTAACTTCTCGGTCATCGCTAAGCCTCTTACGGATCTCACTCGCAAAGGTGCTGATCTCCTCCACTGGCCTCCTGAGGCTGTCCAGGCTTTTGAGGCCCTTAAGAAGTGCTTTATCTCGGCCCCGGTGTTGGTTCAGCCCAACCAAATGGAGACATTTATCGTGGAGGTTGACGCGTCCGAGGTGGGAGTGGGGGCTGTCTTGTCCCAGGGTACCAGGTCCCTCACCCATCTCCGTCCCTGTGCCTACTTCTCCAGGAAGTTTTCGCCCACTGAGAGTAACTATGATATTGGCAACCGTGAACTCTTAGCCATTAACTGGGCATTTTAAGAGTGGCGCCACTTCCTGGAGGGGCTAGGCACCAGGTAACGGTCCTTACCGACCACAAGAATCTGGTTTTCCTAGAATCGGCCCGGAGGCTAAACCCGAGACAAGCTCGATGGGCGTTATTTTTTACCAGATTCAATTTTTTGGTTACCTATAGGGCTGGGTCGCGTAGCTTCATGGCCAGCCCTCCTTCGGAGGAAGATCCTGCTTGTATTTTGCCTCCAGGTTTAATCATTTCCTCTATTTATTCTGATTTAGTCTCTGAAATTGCTGCTGATCAAGGTTCAGCTCCCGGGAACCTTCCTGAGAACAAGCTGTTTGTTCCCCTGCAATTCCGGCTAAGGGTACTTAGGGAAAATCATGACTCCGCACTATCTGGTCATCCAGGCATCCTGGGTACCAAGCACCTCATTGCCAGAAACTATTTGTGGCCTAGGTTGCCTAAAGACGTTAAAGCCTACGTCGCCGCTTGTGAGGTTTGTGCTAAGTCCAAGACTCCCAGGTCCTCACCAGTGGGCTTACTACATTCTTTGCCCATTCCTCAGAGACCTTGGACCCATATCTCCATGGATTTTATCACCGATTTGCCTCCATCTCAAGTCAAGTCGGTGGTGTGGGTTGTAGTAGACCGCTTCAGTAAGATGTGCCACTTTGTGCCCCTCAAAAAACTACCCAATGCTAAGACGTTAGCTACCTTGTTTGTCAAACACATCCTGCGTCTCTATGGGGTCCCTGTCAATATTGTTTCTGACAGAGGAGTACAATTTGTTTCTTTGTTTTGGAGAGCCTTCTGTAAAAAGTTGGAGATTGATCTGTCCTTCTCCTCTGCCTTCCATCCTGAAACTAATGGCCAAACTGAGAGGACTAATCAGTCTCTAGAACAATATTTAAGGTGTTTTATCTCTGACTGTCAATATGATTGGGTCAGTAACTCGTCAGGGGTCTCCCTCTTTTTCTGTAATTTTGGGTTTAATCCACGATTCTCCTCCGTTTCACCTGGTAGTTCCAACAATCCCGAGGTAGAGGTCGTTCATCGGGAACTGTGCAGTTTGGGCCCAGGTTCAGAAGAACCTAGAGGTGTCCCAGAGCATACAAAAAACTCAGCCACATAGAAGACGTTCTGCTAACCCCTTGTTTATGGTCGGGGATCTGGTGTGGCTATCGTCAAAGAACTTGCGCCTTAAAGTCCCGTCCAAGAAGTTTGCTCCCCGGTTTATAGGGCCGTACAAGGTCGTTGAAGTCCTCAATCCTGTCTCCTTCCGATTGGAGTTGCCCCCATCTTTTCGAGTACACGACGTGTTTCATGCCTCCCTCCTTAAACACTGCTCCCCGTCCTTGGCTCCCTCGAGGAAACCTCCTGTCCTTGTTCTCACCCCTGAGGGGGTAGAATTCGAGGTTGCCAAGATTGTGGACAGCAAGATGGTCCAAGGCTCCCTCCAATACCTGGTCCATTGGAGAGGATACGGGCCTGAGGAGTGGACTTGGGTACCCGACCGGGATGTTCACGCTGGGGTATTGGTCAGGAGGTTCCACCTTCGTTTCCCCAATAAACCAGGTCTATCTAGAAAGGGTCCGGTGGCCCCTCATAAAAGGGGGGGTACTGTTAAGGATCTGCCAGGCACAGCTTCTGTATCCACGCCCATAGGTAATCAGTCTGCACCTGCTTCTATGTCTGTGAGACTGACTCCATCTTCCACCACTCCGGATGGCAGGCTTAGGAGTGGGAGAGCCTATCACAGCCTGGCCAGACGGAGCTAGCTCCCGCCCTCTGTCTATTTATACCTGCCTTTCCTGTTCCTCGTTGCTTGTGATTCTTCTCTGTTTGTTTCCTGGCCCTGCTGCAGCTTCTTGAATTACTTGTCCCTGCTTCGTATTGACCCTGGCTTACTGACTACTCTTCTGCTCTGTGTTTGGTACCTCGTACACTCCTGGTTTGACTCGGCTTGTTAACTACTCTCCTGATCTGCGTTTGGCACCTCGTACACTCCTGGTTCGACTCGGCTCGTTTACTACTCTATTTGCTCACGGTGTTGCCATGGGCAACTGCCCCGTTTCCCTTTGTTCTGTGCTTCTTGTCTGGTTGTCTGTCGTGCACTTACTGAGTGTAGGGACCGTCACCCAGTTGTACCCCGTCGCCTAGGGCGGGTCGTTGCAAGTAGGCAGGGACTGAGTGCCGGGTAGATTAGGGCTCACTTGTCTCTTTCCCTATCTCTGTCATTACAGCAGACCTTTTCATCTGAAGGACTGGAGAATTGAACCCCTTGAACCCATTGAATTGACCAAAAGGTGATGGAATATCTTAGTCAAAATTCTCACCAGAGAAGTGAATCCTTGTGAATCCTTGTGTCACAACCAATTTGGCGCTGGCTAAATGGAGATGTGAGGTCTAGGGAATTTCTCCTTTATTTACCCTAGAATCCTCACACGGGGGTATGGTCTTTCCTAGTTGTATTCCCAGGGCACAGTCCCCAGAGTAGTCTGGAGCAGATACAGAAACAAATCTAGAGGTTGACAATGGAAGAGCTGACAATGGTGCGATGAAGACAAAGCAGAAGAAAGAAGACCAACCAGGGGACCAGCCAGGTGTTAAAAAGCAGGAGGAAGAACAAGTGCCATGCAACTGAACCAGAGGTAGCAAGAAGATGGCGAAATCCTGAGGCGAGGCGAAGGTCAATATCAGGGTCAAAATACTCAGATACAGAATAGTAGCAAGGAAAATATACCTTAATCCACAGGTAGTTGTCCTTAGCAGAAACTCCCATGTAGGGTAACTTCACAAATAGCGTAAATATTGCGTATTTTCCACAACGTATTTCGCTACAGAAAATCTCCAGCATAAAACAGTAGCATCAGAGTGGCTGATATTTGAACAAATTGACCTGCGGTGTGTTTTTTTTATCCGCACCATGTCTATTGTATTTATGTAATCGCAGCTTTTTTGTTGCGCGTTTTCCCCTTTGAATCAGATACAATGGCAGCCGGAAGCCAGGGGCATGGCTTATAAGTATTGCAGTGTAAAGTCCCCTAGGAGGATCGCATGGTAAAGTCCTCTAGGTGGATTAAAATAGGAAAGTAAAAATAATGTTTAATAAAATGTAAAAAAAAATTAAAAGTAAAAAGGTAAAAAAAAGACTTTCCCATTTTCAACATAAAATTGTAAACAATAAAAAATAAACATAATTGACATCGCCACATCCTTAAAAGTCCAAACGATTAAAAAATCATGGTGTTTAACACGCAGGGTGAAAGCCATAGGGATAAAATTTACAATTTTACAATTTCAGTTTTTTGGTCATCTCACTTTCTCTGATAAATGAAATAAACAGTGATCAAAAATTCGTAAAAATCCTAAAATAATAGCAATAAAAACTATATCTTGCCCCACAATAACAAGCCCCAAAAACCGCTCCATCTATTAAATAAATAATAAAAATGTTATGGGTCTCAGAATATGGTTACACAAAACAAATTAAATTGTACACCAGGCAAATACTAAAAAATCTATCTTTGACCACATATATGGAGCTCTATTTGCCCTTAAAGTTTAATTTACTGAATTGCGCCATCCATAAAATGATCTGCTGTCGACAGCGCTGTCATGAGCCGCCTGGGAGTTACTATAGGAAATACTCAAACCACTACTACCGGAGACTACAGTGTTTGGACAGCATGATTACTGACACAGTAAGTCATTGACTGCTGGGGTGGAGGAGACATAAAAATATACTGAAGAGGGATCTGGGTAGTGGAGGAAAATGCACAGCAGCAGATAGTAAGTTATGCTATTGTTATTAGATTACAGAGAAGTGTTTTTTTTTACATGTAGCAAAAGCTTTAGGCGGGACTCACACGACAGGGTTTCCCGGCCGGGTGCCGGCCGTTCATAAATCGGCCGGCACCCGGCTGCATTAGGAATAATAGACCCCTAATGGGGCTATTCACACGACCGATTTTTTGACGGGCCGGGAAAACCGGCCATCAAAAAATAGGACATGCCCTATTTTCGGCGGGTACCCGGCCGCCCGGCTACCATAGAAGTCTATGGGGCAGGGTAATAAACGGCCATCACCGGAATGTGTCCCGAGTGATGGCCGGGTCTTCCGTCGCTCGCGCACTCTCTCCTCCTCACAGCGCAGAGTGCATGTGAGGAGGAGGAGTTGATGCCATTTGGACGAATGGCTATGCTGGTGATACTGTGTGGCAGGGCCGGGGTGTACAACAGGTGGAAGGGAGCGCTGCGCTGGCTCCCTTCCCCTGCTTGTTACGGTTCCCGACCGCTGGCTGTATTTTTACGGCCAGCGGTCAGGGTCCTTAAAACCCGAGCCATAGACTTTTTACGGCTCGGGTTTTAACTTGCTGCCCGCACGATCGAGCAGCAGAATGTCGGGTCTCCGGCTGTCAGTGACTGCCAGGGACCCTGAGGTGAGGATAGAAGCTTTGGCTGCTTCTATCTTCTCTGATGTCTTTTTACACAGCGTTCAATGAACGCTGTGTATAGGAATAGAGACAGCAGCAGCGGCGCTGTCTCTATTCCTCCCGGTGATCATGTGACTGGTCACATGATCGCCGGGTGCCGTTAGTGACAGACGGTCTTACTAGACCCAGCACAGCCCTATTAGTGACAATCGTCACTATGAGAGGGCTGATTTCCCTGCTGTGCAGCCCCAGTTACAGGGGAAAAGCCTGGTGTAAAAGAAAGAAAAAAAATATTAAAAGTTCCAAAAAGGTATTTTTTGACCTTTTGAGGGACAGACCATAATAATAAAAAAATAAGTAAAGTGCAAAAAATTCATCCGATTAAAAAATGGTCAGGGAAAAAACCGGATGCAAATCCGGTCCAAATCAGCCGGTAAAAACGGCAACACGGCCCGGAACAGAATCGGAACGGATGCAAACCGGCCGGGAAAATCGGCCAAAAACGGACGATTTTTCCGGCCGACACTCGGACCCTGTCGTGTGAATGAGGCCTAAAAGCTTTAATCTGTAGTGTATCAAATTTCACTCGCTTTGACCCACAACGTTGTACTGTACATGTGTAACCTGTTTATTTATAGTGTGCTGTTACAGTTTTATTTTTCACTATGGCAAATAAATACCATATCGAACGGAGCATGTGGTGTGTGTTTCATGGGGATGGCAAAACCATGATTAGACTTTCCTTCAACCGGGGAAAATATTCAGTCTACTGCCTGTCATGTCCGTGGCTGCGGATTGTCAGCTCCGTTCTTCCCCTGACAGCCGCAGCCACGAGTCGGCAAGCGCTGGCCCCAGCCTCCTCCTCAGGAGAAGCCAGCGCTCGCGTCTACTCACCAATGCCGGATCCCGTAGGGTGCGCGCGCACGCTCGTGCCCGCTCTTAAAGGGGCAGCGCGCGCACCGGACCTCGTTCCTGAACTTTGACCCGTGAGTACTCTGGACTATAAGAGGGGTCCAGCCCCCTAGTTCTATGCCTGAGCTTTGTTGTTGTATCCCTAGTCTGTCTTGCAAATGGCCCCCTAGTGTTTCCTGCTCCCAGTGTTTCCTGTTTCCTGTTCCTGTATCCTAATCTAGTGCCGTGCTTGCTGTAGCCGTGCTGTGCTGTATTATACGCCTGACCTGCTTCTCCACACCTGACTCCCACCTGCTGCCAAGTTCCTGCCTAGCCTGCCTTGCTACTGTCCGAGCTGCCACAGGTACCCTATACGAACTATAGACCCTGACCTGCGTCCTGTTGGCCAGCTGCCATATCGCGACGGTGGTACGGCAGTGGGTCCACAAACCCCGCCGTGATACTGCCCTAGTCCTGGATTTAAATACCCAGGCCAACGCATATGTGATTGGTAGATGTTATCTGAAAGTAAATGTGAGTATTCTATAAACAGAATACAGAGGTCACACATTTGCCTTCTGACTGATGGGCCATGAAAATCAGCTTCTAGGAATTTGATTTCCCTACTGCAGTTCCCCCAATTAACTGAATAGTAATGGTTGTAAGGAGAAAGATTCAGATGTATTTAGGGATTGCTGATAATGCCGCTCCCCGTTCCCTGATAAAAGTATCTTTTGGGGTTTTAATGACTATTTGAATAATTGAGAAGAATGTTTTATTCTAACGCTGCTTTAATTTGAATATATTATCTAGCTATGCGACTAAGAAGCCTGGAGATGAAAATTACACTGATAATTATCAAAAAAGCCCCTGAATTTAGGCAGCTGGTTATTATTATAAGCAACATTGAAAGGTGCCATATTAAGTGGTGGATTTTAAGAAACATGAGGTAGAGTGAAAACTAAGTGATACTGAGATCTGTAGGAGTTTGCAGCACAGAGGTTAGAAAGAAAATCAATTGTAACACATGAGAAAAGGAAGAAGCAATAAAGGTGTTATGCATATAGAGCGCTAATAATATCAAGGAGAAAAGTGAGATGAGCGATTAATGATGAGAGAATTGCTGTATAAAAGAATTTGGTTGCCATAGTGAGAGAAAGCACAGTTAGACAGATGATAGGGAAGCAAGGAGCTCGAGGAAAAGTGAAAAAATAAAAGGGTAAGCAAGAGAAAATTATATGTTGTTGGATTTGCGTTCAAGTCTGTTCCCATTCTCTTACAGTTCCTCTTTTAGTGATCTGCTGTTTAACTTTCAATCTGTGTCATGTCTTTTTACAAGACACTTGGCTAGAAGGACAGGTGGAGTTATTTATAAAGATATAACCTTTGTATAGTTCAATTTCTATTCACTCTCAAAACTGTAGAAAATATCATTATCTCCTGTCATAAATTAATTAAATGGCAGTTTTCAGAAGACGTCAATGAACTTTTCGTTAACTTAATTTCATTTACTTGCAGATGATAATGGGGGAGAATAGTTATAAATCAATTCGTTTGTAGCAAAATAAAACTGTAACTACCCTTCCTCCTCCCTTAATTCCTCCACCTTCCCAATCTTAAATATTAAAATGGGTTTCTATGGCAGTCGGGGTCCTTATGAATGTTGCGCAGAGATGGTACTGCATGTGGGGTCTGCTGCAAACGCTGGGATCAGGGATGATTATCCTTCAGATGCCGTGGCCAATAGCAACGGTGGGGTGCCTATGGTTTTCCATGGCAACTGGAGACAGGACTTAATAGGTTTTACATTGACAGGCATAATCCATTGCAATACATAAGTTGCTATTAGCTTAGCAGCATAATATTTTTATTGCAGCAGACCTGTCTCCATAATACACCGTGTTCCAAATTATTATGCACATTGGATTTAAGTGTCATACACATTTAATTATTAGATTTTCAATTAAACTCATGTATGGTATTGTGTCTTAGGGCTCTTTGGATCATTGTAATCAATCTCAGACACCTGTGATTAGTTTGCCAGGTGTGCCCAATCAAAGGAAATCTACTTAAAGAGGCTCTGTCACCAGATTTTGCAACCCCTATCTGCTATTGCAGCAGATAGGCGCTGCAATGTAGATTACAGTAACATTTTTATTTTTAAAAAACGAGCATTTTTGGCCAAGTTATGACCATTTTTGTAGTTATGCAAATGAGGCTTGCAAAAGTCCAAGTGGGCGTGTATTATGTGCGTACATCGGGGCGTTTTTAATACTTTTACTAGCTGGGCGTTCTGATGAGAAGTATCATCCACTTCTCTTCAGAACGCCCAGCTTCTGCCAGATCACGCTGTGTCGTCACTCACAGGTCCTGCATCGTGTCGGACAAGCGAGGACACATCGGCACCAGAGGCTTCAGTTGATTCTGCAGCAGCATCGGCGTTAGCAGGTAAGTCGATGTAGCTACTTACCTGCAAACGCTGATGCTGCTGCAGAATCAACTGTAGCCTCTGGTGCCGATGTGTCCTCGCTCGTCTGACACGATGCAGGACCTGTGAGTGACGTCACAGCGTGATCTGGCAGAAGCTGGGCGTTCTGAAGAGAAGTGGATGATACTTCTCATCAGAACGCCCAGCTAGTAAAAGTATTAAAAACGCCCCGATGTACGCACATAATACACGCCCACTTGGACTTTTACTTTTAAACACACCCACTTGGACTTTTGCAAGCCTCATTTGCATAACTACAAAAATGGTCATAACTTGGCCAAAAATGCTCGTTTTTTAAAAATAAAAATGTTACTGTAATCTACATTGCAGCGCCTATCTGCTGCAATAGCAGATAGGGGTTGCAAAATCTGGTGACAGAGCCTCTTTAAGAAGGACGTTCCACATTATTAAGCAGGCCACAGGTTTCAAGCAATATGGGAAAGAAAAAGGATCTCTCTGCTGCCGAAAAGCATGAAATACTGCAATACCTTGGACAAGGTATGAAAACATTGGATATTTCAAGAAAACGTAAGCGTGATCATCCTACTGTGAAAAGATTTGTGGCTGATTCAGAGCACAGACGGGTTCGTTCAGATAAAGGCATAATGAGGAAGGTTTCTGCCAGACAAATTAATAGGATTGGGAGAGCAGTTGCTAAAAGGCCATTGCAAAGCAGCAAACGGGTATTTGAAGCCGCTGGTGCCTCTGGAGTCCCGCGAACCTCAAGGTGTAGGATCCTCCAGAGGTTTGCAAGTGTGCATAAAGCTATTATTCGGCCACCCCTAAACAATGCTCACAAGCAGAAACGGTTGCAGTGGGCTCAGAAATACATGAAGACTAATTTTCAAACCGTGTTTGTAATGGTGCGGGGTGGGGAGCCCTAATCTACCTGCAAATCAGTCCCTGCCTACTTGCACAGCCCGTCCTAAATGACGGCGTACAACTGGGCGACGGTCCCTACGCTCAGTAAGTGCAAATACAGACAAGACAAGGGCACACAGAAGCAAAGGGGAGTAAGCGCAGTTGCCCACGGAAAAATGTGAGCAACAGGCAGTGGTGAACGAGCCAAATCAAACCAGGAGAGTACGTAGTAGCAAAACAGAGCAGGAGAATAGTCAGGCAAGCCAGGGTCAAAAAGTTACAGCGGTCAGTGAGGTAAACAGCAGGAATAGCAGAGCCAGGAAACAAGAGAATAACAGGCAAGGAACATGCTGCAAGAGAGGGTATAAATAGACCAAGGGCGGGAGCTAGATCCGTCAGGCCAGGCTGTGATAGGTTCTCCCTCTCCTCAGCCTGCAAGCCTGAGTGGTAACAGATCACGTCACTCTAGCAGACCTTGGAGCTGATGAAGGCTGATTAACACCGGGCGTGAAGTCAATGGGTGCGTGCAAATCGCGCTCGGCACACGGAAGCGCTTCCAGGTGCCGCGCGTGATTCGCGCTACTGTAGTAAAATCTATGAATGAAAACAGAAAAGCACCTCGTGCTTTTCTGTTTGTAAAAATAAAAACAGAGTGTCATCATGATGCCGGCTGCACGAAAATCACGCAGCCGCGCACCATATGATGAGGACACACGGACCTTTTGCGAGGCAAAACGCAGCATTTTTTGCGCGCAAACGCTCGTGTGAATCCGGCCTAAGTTGTATTTTTTTTACTGAAAATAAATTAGTACAACATATCAAAATATGACATATATCTGCAACTGTTAATACACAAATTCTTATTATGTGCTCAGAGTACAAGCTTTGAAAACGTATAGCATAAAATGTGGAAGAGTAAACTATATTTTTTACCAATAGCCCTTTGAGAGAAAGTACAGATTCTAAACACTTCCACTAACAAACTTACATCCTTGCAGATGGTTTCAACACTACAAATATCCTCTTAGGTCATCTTAAATGCACTGCATGTTTGAGATCTCTCCAAGGATTTTCAGTAATATTCTAGTCTAGGGAGTGACAAATTCTTTCAAAATTGCTAATTGTTCATGTAGTCACGTAATCTACAGCTGATTTTAATATGTGAACTGTGAACCATTTTTAAATACCTTATTAGGGCAATTTAATTTATTATTATTTTTTATAAGTTATTTATAACTTCCATTAATAGCTGGTGAGCAGTTTTTAAGATCGTCTCTTGTCATGTGGGAACCATATAATGCTTACATTTCCACTGTGGTGGCGCTTCAGGGGAAATTAACAGTTTATTTTCAGTTTTTCTTCCTCTTGTTTTTTCTTAGGAGCACAGATGTTGGTTCCCAAATGTCTGTTTTATCTAAATATTATCTGCAGATGATGATTTTTGGAATGGTGCCACAGGTACATTTTCCTACTCAATTTTTTTTATGCTATGTTTTACTTTCTTGAGCACTCATGAGAACCTTCCTGCAATTCTTTTGCATAACTGATAAAATAAAAGTATTTATTTATTTTTGCAGAATACTGCATTCTAATTCTACCAAGCATTAGAAGATGGAGGAGGGTATCACAGTAGGATCAGACTACATAGAGTTTGTTTTCAGTCTTTTACCATGGAGATGCATAGGTCTACATAGAAGTTGTAGAAAAAACTCCTTTATAGGAAATATTTATTCCAAAACCATAAACAAATTTGCTATATATTTTTCATTTCCGATGCACTGGGATAATAAAAAAAAAATTGTTGCAAAGATGTACATCGCCTTTAACATTTGTTACAGAGTTGATAGGGCTTCGCTGAAATAGTAAAGTGTCAGTCCTACAGATCAACTATGGCACCCACTCCAGTAATAGTAACTACAGGCTGGTGAAGTTATTGCTTAAACAATAATATTATCTCTTGGATAAAAAACTTGTGCAGATAAAAAAGGAATTCTAATAATTTGACAATCCCACCTAGAGGTCTCTCGGATAACTACTGCAGTGATGCTCTCAACAAATATCAGCAGAAAGTGTATAAGCCTTCTTGCATACTTACCACTCGGGTCGTTTTTCCCGGCATCCGAGTGGCACCCTATAGTTTTCACAGACCCATTCACTTTAGTGGGTGTATCGGGTCCGTGAAAACGGAGTCAACTCTCCGAACCGTGGAAAGATAGAACATGTGCATTATGGCTAAGACTTGGACAGTGGCAGAGAAATAACTAAAACCATTACCCATTGTAACTCACCTCTCCCTATCCCAGTGGTGGGTCCCCGCTGGTGGCCACGTATTATCTCTCCAACCGCTGGTAACATCAGGTTGTTAAGAAACCAAGCTCATCACTCCGCCGTCCAGCATTACCCTCCTGCTATTGGTGGCCTGAAAGCCCATTTAAATGCAGGATCCAGCCTGTATCCCTCACCTGTGAATTGAGGTAAACCCTTGTGATCGTGTTGTTCCTGACTTACAACTTGACCCATAAATTGTTTCTGGATTCTGCTCCTGTCTTGCGCTTTGGATTTGTCACCTGGCACCTGTTGTTCTACTCCTGGTTTTGACCCCTGGACTGTCCTGTGTCTACATTCTCATCATATCCTCTGGCTTGTCGTATCATGACCTCTATCCTAATGATGACCCTTGGCTCCATTCCTGACTATGCTACAGTTTCCCTCAGCACACCTGCTGCCAGTTGCTGATACTCTGGAGAATGCGACCTGGAATTTGAGCAGTAAAGTCCATACCTCCTTGCATAACATCCATATTCATCTAAGACCTGTTTATGGCATTTCACTTAAGTTCTCTTTGGGAAACAAAGATCCATAGCATTAAAAAAACGTAGCTACACATGCCAGGATAAATGTAAAAATTTACAGTTGATTAACTCGCCTATTCATGTTTTTCATTCAAAATAGTAAAAATAGTACAGTTTTAGGATGTTTTACAACCATAACTATAAGACACTTTTATAACCACTCACCTTATTAAATATATAGTTTTATGTGTTAAAAACCCGTTTTTGGTTAATGCATATTTTCATATATTAGAATTGCATTTACAGTAAATGTTAAATAGAGGATCACTGCTGTATTACAGTATTTGATTTTAATACTGCTTGTGTAAAGTAACTAATCATGAGCAAAATAGAATATATTACAAGGCAGACATTACTTAAAAAGGCTCTGTCACCAGTTTATAACTGCCCTATCTTCTACCTAATCTAATAAGCGCTTTAATGTAGATAAGTAATGTGTTTACTCTTCAAAAAACCATTTATTTTTGACAAAGTTATGAGCATTTTAAGTGTTATGCAAATTTGTTCTTAATGCCCAAGTGGGCGTTTTTTTTACTCTTGACCGAGTGGAAACAACGGGAACCGGATAACACTAAGGAACCATTTATGAAGGTTCCCCTCCAAGTCAGTGTAAATAAGAATGTCTAGAAACGGAATAGACTGATAATTGTATACAAGGGTCAATTTGGGAGTAAACTCATTGTTGTTCAGTATCAAAATGAATTTCTCTAGATCTGAGATCACGCCACCCCAGATGACAAAAATGTAATCTATGTAGCGTCTGCAAAGACAGACATTGCCTGTCAAGATCTTCATATCATCACAAAAGACAATCTCTTCCTCCCACCAGCCAAGGTAAATATTGGCAAATGTGGGGGCCACAGCCACTCGCTGTGCCCCTGATTTGTAAATAGAACCGACGGTCAAAGATGAAGTAATTCCATGTAAGGATGAATCTCAGAGCTCTGAGAACAAAATCTTTCCTGATAGGATTCAAATTTAAATTACTAAACAGGAAATAATCTACTGCTAAGCAGCCTCTGGAGTGGTCAATGCTAGTGTATAAACTTTCCACATCACAGGTAACCAATATTTCATTTCGATTAAGGTTAATGCCGTCGATCTCCTTGAGTATCTGCATAGCATCTCTGGTGTGGGAGGGTAATTTAGACACAATGTCACAGAGTTCATTATCAAGCCATTTGTTACATTTCTCCTTGAGATTTCCCACACCAGAGACAATAGGCCTACCCGGGGGATTATCAAGATTTTTATGAGCCTTAGGCCTCATTTACACGAGCGTGTGCGTTTTGCGCGCGCAAAAAACGCTGCGTTTTGCGCGCGTTTGTATGGCGTATGCACTGCGTATACGCAGCCTTGTTGCGTTTTAAACGCGCGCACGACTAGCGTTTGCATCGCGCGTAAAAAACGCAGAGGGGATTAGTGGGACGCCCGCCTACAAATAGGCCAGCTGGCCCAACCCCTGCTTGCTGGTAGAAATCTGTTTGCAAGGTTATTTCCGCCTCTGCAGAAACCACAGTGTTTGTTTTTCCCTTCAAATTGGAATCGCTTTGACACCCAACTATTATGGCTTCGCCAGCACTGGCGCGTGTGCTTCTTCTCTGGATGATCTCACGTCGGTTTGGCCAGCGCCGACACATGCTGCAGCACCACACGCCTGGAAGAAGTCGCATTTGGGTTCATCCACTTGTGGCCCAACGTACAATAAAAGGGCATTTCCATACCCTGCTTGAGGACTTACGCCGGCATCCCGACAAATTTCGATCCTTCTGCCGCATGTCTGTGGCCACATTTGACCTTCTGCTTGAGCAAACTCGCTCTGGTCTCACCTTCCAGAATACGAACATGAGACGCTGCATTTCGCCCGAGGAACGTCTGCTTGTGACCTTGAGGTATGTATGAAGCTGCTATAACTTAGTCCATGCCGCTGTCTGCTTTACCAGCCCCCCACTAACATGTGTTCTTCCTTTCTTTTTCTTTCTCTTTATTTTCTAGATTTCTGGCCACAGGCAATAGTTATCATTCGTTGCATTTTGAATTTCTTTTGGGAGTCACCACCATTTCCTTCATTGTCACATCCACCTGTGTCGTGTTGTGGCAGAGTTTAAAGAGCACGGTCATGCCTCAGCCCACGACAGAACAGTGGCTAAGTATATCAGAGGGATTTCTTAGAGCTACTGAATTTCCAAATTGCATTGGTGCCCTTGACGGCAAACACATTCGTGTGAGAAAGCCCCCACGCAGTGGCTCGCAATACTATAACTACAAGCAGTATTTTTCGATGGTATTGTTAGCCTTGGCGGACACTAATTATTGTTTCACTATTGTTGACATTGGCTCGTATGGAAGCTCGGCAGATGCCCGCATATTCCGTACATCAAGAATGGGGAAGCGACTCGTGAATAGGCGACTGGGGTTGCCGGAACCCTCCATCCTCCCAGGCTCCAGCGGGCCCCCAATCCCGTATGTAATCGTGGCAGATGAGGGGTTTGCACTCACAAGGCAAGTCATGCGTCCCTTTGCAAGAAGGGGCTTGGATGACCGTAGGCGCATGTTCAATCTCCGCCTGGGCAGAGCTCGGCGATGTGTCGAATGTGCCTTTGGCATTATGTCGAACAGGTGGCGTGTCTTTCTGTCAACAATGCAATTGTCCATGCATAATGTCACACGTGTTATCCAAGCGGGTGTAGTTCTGCATAACTTCTGCCGCATTAATGATGCAAACTTTGATGCTGACTATATCATAACACACGCAGACACCACTGACAATGTCCCGGTGATTCCTCTCGGGCGATCTGTCTCCTCCGGCCTTCGAGTTCGTGATACTTTGGCGGCATATTTTGAGTGCCCATCTGTACCAGCACCGTGGGGGGCTGATGACCTGTGAAGGGGTGAATGTTCTTTTGACGCTTCACTACCCACCTGAGATGTGGGCATTTTTTGTTTTGTTTCTTTTGTGTGTTGGGGTTGGGGTAGGGACTCGCAAAACATGAGGACCCTTGACGCGGGTTGCGAGCTTATATCTCTCGGGGTTTGAGCAGGACTTTACACAGTTGCCGACTTACTTTGCCCATATATCCTGTTGTGCGGACTCCAGTTAGGGAAGTCCAATTGCAAGTGTACTTATTTTGCTTCAGGGCCCATGGCAGGACGTAAACTTTGCAATCCCTTTCAAGCCATGTCAAACCACGAGAGATTAACTAAAACCTCATATCACATGTCCATGCATTGGTCCAAAAGGCCAGAAGTGTGTGAGAGTGTAGGCTAAGGAAATGTGTGCCAAACCTTCTGTTGGGTGGTCGAAATGAATAATAAAACGAAATCAAACCATTAACGTTTTTTTTTTTTATTTAGGGATTCGGACCAATCCCAAAATTTGTGGAAAAAAAATTAGACACCAACATGGTGTAACGAAATCCAAAATAAAAACATGATCCCACAATATACGTGGCCAGGCCTGCACCACACACAACAGTGCCGTCCAAATATATTGGCACCAACACACTCAGAGGTGTTGGTATAGTTGGGCTGGGGAGGCATATGCCTGCATTTCAGCACCACTATGCTGGACCTGGAGCTGGGTAGGTTGTTCCTGGCCAGCATAGTGGTGCTGATGTGGTGGCTGGAATGTGGGCCCTGCGAAGTGGGGAGCCATAGGGCGCATGTATGGATGCGGACGGGCCATCTGGGGAACAGGGTGAAATTGGCCAGGCACCTGGGCCGTGGGTGGCGGCATGTAAGTATTTCGCCACTGCTCTATTGCCGTGAAACACGGATGGGGATTGTGTGGCGGTCTGCAAGCGTCGATCAATGTGACGATCGACGCCTGCAGACGGCCCATAAGGTCCATCGGCACCAGGCGTAGGAGGGGCACAATGCTGCGGCCAAAGGCATCATTGCCATCCTCCTCTGCGGCTCGCCTCAAATAGTCCAGTACCCGCGTATCCACCTGGGCAGATGTGGAGGGCTGTGGGGCACGAACACGCCGACTGCGGGCTCGCACGGGCCGCTCCTGGGCTGGAGAGCCAACCGGCCGTTCGGACTGGCCTGGTGCGGGCTCCTGGGGTGTCGGCTCGGGGCTGGGTGGCAGGATATTGGGAGCAGGGGCTTCGGCCACAGACTCCCCCACGTCAGTCTCCTCTGCTGTATCCTCCAAATTGTCGGTGGTTCTACAAGGAGGCAAAAAATTATGAGTACAAAATCTAACAATGCCCACAACAACACGTTGACAGACAGGACCTGGCCAAACACACAGTACACTCATGCAACGACATAAATGCTTACGTGCGCATATCCATGATGTCCTTCAGGAACATCAGCTGTTTCGTATAAATGTAGGGCCATTTGCGAGATGCCCCATCTCCGCTGCGTCCCTTGTCACCCATCTCTCGCCTGAATTGATCACGGCAGCTCCGCCACCGTGTCTTGATATCTTGGACTGGTGTATGTAACAAAAACAAAACACGCCATCAGAACTATCACCTCTCACTACAAAATGAAGGGCCCTGCAATGGCAATGCGGTGGGACGTGGGGAAGCACCTGCTCCACCAAAGTTTCTCGTGCTCATGTGCGCAATACACATACAGGGCCCAGGTTTTCGATAGGCATGACAGGCATTGACAGAAAATGCCAGGTACTCACCCAACCGAGTGCGGTCACGGGTTCGGCCTGTCTCCCACTCTTGCCCAAAGAGGTTTTTGGCCACCAACTCCCATGCGTCCTCCTTCACCGTCCTGTTGTGATACTCCTCACATCTGTTATCCCATATCGCTGGATGCTCCTGGACAAAAAGTATGAGGCGCTCCACATCCATCCCGCGCGGCATGGCTGTAGTATGTGGCTGTGAAACACTCCAAAATATCCGCAGACAACTCTCCTGGCACTGGCTAGACTTGCCCCCTCGCACTTAAAAGGCAGGCACTTCCTGGTTTGGAGAAGCTTTGTGTAGCTTTATAGACTAATTATAATGGACATAACAGCTCTTGCGTGTTTTTCGCGCATGCAACGCAGGACCGTCCGTGTGGCATGCGTTGTTTTCACGCACCCATTGAAGTCAATGGGTGCGTGTTGCGTGAAAAACGCAAGAATATAGAACATGTCGTGAGTTTTACGCAACGCACTCACGCAGCGCAAAATACACGCATCGTCTAAACAGCCCCATAGACTATTATAGGTGCGTACGACACGCGTGAAAAGCACGCGCGTCGCACGCGCGTATAATACGCTCGTGTAAATGAGGCCTTAGGGAGCATATAAAAGGTCGAAACCCTGGGATCCTTAATGGATAAAAAAAAAAATTCACTCGGTATATTCATGTAAGAACTGGGCAGTCGGATCACCCCATAGTGGTTTGTAGCACTGTTTGTCCAGTAGCTGCCTTTTGGCCTCGTGTATATACTGATCTTTTGGCCAGATGACTACATTCCCCCCTTTATCCGATTGTTTGAAAACAATATATTTCCATGATTGGATTTCTCGCAAAGCCTTACGTTTCTCATCATTCATGTTATCCTGTATTTTACCATGTGGGAGTGAGATTATGTCACGACTCACCAAATCTAAAAAGACTTTAACCGCTGGACAAGTGTTCATAGGTGGCATGATGGTGGACTTTGCTTTAAGATGTTTTCTACTTTGGGGTTCCACTGTGTATGTTTCCTCACCAGTGATATTCTCTAATAAGAGTTCCTCTAGATCTCTAAGGGCTGCTAATTCTTGTACTGTGAAGTCCTGTGATTTAAGGAAATTAGTTGTTAATTCTTCTGCAGACTCACTGGTGTAAAGGTCTTGTTGAGAAAAAAAAAATGTATATATCAATTTTCTACCAAAGAGGTGCAGGTCTTTAATCACTGTAAACTTATTAAGTCGTGTGGTAAGGCAGAAATTGAGGCCCTTCTTCAGGACCTCCATTTGTGTGTCAGTAAGGGAGTGCTGTGAGAGGTTAATCACTCTCATGGAGTCCCCCACTGACTCAACCATATGGGATGTTATCTCCTCTGTTGGTCTTTTTTCTTTCCCTTCCCTCTCTGAGATCCCCATCTCCCTCTGTCCCGTAAAAAAGGGACTTCCGGGACTGGGTTATAATTGCTCCTTGTAACAGAATGTCCACTCGAGGAATTATCATGACCTCTGTTCTGATCATAATTTGTGACCTCTGTGTCGGACCCTGAGGCCTCAGTGAAGTCCGTGTCAGTGTCTGAGAAATCATGTGATCTATTAGTTTTGAACTGTGATTGTCCTTGTTTCTTGTCTAACCTATTAGATTTCATTTTTCCCCGATTATATACTTCACCTTTTGTATAGTCTAGTTTATCTCTTAAGTATTTTTTCTTCTTCCTACTTTTAAACTTGGACTCCACTAAATCAATGCGAGCCAAGGTTTTCGAAAAAGCCTCCTCAAAGCCGTGTGACGCCTCTTGGGCTGCAAGTTTTGCCAAATTACAGTTTCTTTTCCTACTCATCATAATTTGATATACACTGGAAGTCAATATAATGAATAAAGCGTCTCTCTGAATGAATGGCACTGTAATGTTTGTCTGAATAGATCAGTGTTTGATAATGTAAATTAACTTATGTGCTGTATTATTCAAGGACTCTCCGGTAATCTTTTGATGTTCATCATTATAGTTATTATATTTCTATTTCCTCATCCATAGATAATTCCTGAACTTATTCAGTTAGTATTATACTTTTCTTCCATTTTTTTCTTTATGATTGTACATTTTCTTAGATCTGGCTATGTTATTTCAACATTAATACATTCCTGTCAATCAGGATTTTTTTTATCTATTTCTGGTCTGTTTGTCTGACGGCCATCACCCCTGGAACAAGTCGGAAGTACCGGCAAAACGCGCGTCGGGTGTTTTAACACAATATCAATGTTACATGAATTTTCACTACTCCGTACTATGCAACATAGCCTATCACCTTGTCTTATAGGCAGAATATCTGCCACAATTAGGGACCACAGACTGCTGTGACCGCACACTGATTGAGCGGCCAGTCGTTCAATTCCTGTGTGAAAGGAGGGACCGCGCTGGGCTGTATGATTTAGCTATGCCGTGCTTGCCCTTTTATCATGTGATTGAGGACACATATGTAAATTCTATGTGTCTGCAGGGACCACGCTAGGCTGTGTTGGATGTGTCACTACACTCGGACAGCTGACCGTGGTTTAGCTCCCATTCACACATATTTGCAGACCTGATCTCGCGCGGCATCGCAATCCAGCTGTGCCGTTCTGTGCTTACGCATACAAACTCCATGCGGTTTTTCAGTGCGGCTTCCTTGATCCGACAGGTTCCCCCACAGTTGCGATTTATTTATAGCTCGTCAAGGAATCTAAAGCACAAATATAATTACATACGTGTCCTCTGCAATTGTTTCAAAATACTAGTCATCATTACAATAGCTACTGAGGGCAATTCCACAGCCCTTAGGGTGTTTTATCATGTCGCTATTTCAGTCAGCCCATATTTATCAAGGGTTACTTTTATATTGATAGGGTTTCAGCAGACTAGTCCTGTTTACAAGGTCAGGTCAAACCCACTATATAACCACATCAGTTATTTGCCCGGTGTAGGCTAGGATACTTAATTTTCTTTTCACGGAGTACGATTATTCTAGACACAATTTGTCTTTAGTGCCAAGTTAGGGGACAATGGCACTACATAACCATCATGTAACATTGTTCTTTTTTACTCAACTATCTATCAATAAAGTATTTGTTATTTTTCCATTACATCACACTACTTTTCCCAAACCCTTTCCTATAACTTTACATATCAATATTTTGGTGGTGTACACCTAGTGTGAAATAATCTTCTTTGCTCCAACATTTTATATAAAATTGTAAGAGGGCAATATCTATCAATATATAGCTCTAACGTTTTCCAAATTAGGGTGATGTTATAATGGGGTAAATGAATAATAAAATTAATAATCCATGGATTGGTGTGGTACGATTTGAACCAATTCTTTATGCACAGGCCGGGTTTTTTGGGGCAGATGTCACACTGATAAATGGTGTCCTTTCTTTGTTAGGGATCTGCCAGGTACTTCATCTAGCTATACTCCTGGGATTAATCAATCCACACCTGAGGCCAGACCTGCTCGACTGACACCATCTCCCACCAACCAGGGTGGCAGGCTCAGGAGTGGGAGAGCCTATCGCGGCCTGGTCTCTCGGAGTTAGCTCCGCCCCCTGCCCTTTATTACCTGCCCTGTGCTCTCCCTCAGTGCTTGTAATTCTTTTGGATTCCTGGCCCCACTGCTGCTTGCTCCAGCCTGCTTCTGCCGTGCTTCTGCCTTGCTGCAGTTCTGCTTGACCTGCTTGCTTGCCCTGGCTTGCTTCTGTCTCCGTGCCTGCTCGGGTGTACTCACTTCGTCCTGACTGTTCGTTCGCCGCCCCGTTTCCTCGTGGCGTTCCGTGGCTACTGCCCCTTCCCTTGCGTGTTCCCTGTTTGTCTTCCTGTGCACTTAGCCAGCGTAGGGACCGCCGCCCAGTTGTACCTCGTCGCCTAGGGCGGGTCGTTGCAAGTAGGCAGGGACAGGGCGGTGGGTAGATTAGGGCTCACTTTCCCTTCACCTCCTTCCTGCCATTACATAATTACAAGCCCTTACCTAGTCTACCATTTCTCCTACGCTGACGCTATCATGGACCCCCTTGAGACGCTGACCCAGCAGATGCAGGGCCTCTCCCTACAGGTCCAGGCCCTGGCCCAAAGGGTCAATCAGGGTGACGCTGCTTTAGTAGTACCCCTCACCTCACCTCTAGAACCCGACCTCAAGTTACCTGACCGGTTTTCAGGGGACCGTAAGACGTTTCTCTCCTTCCGGGAGAGTTGCAGACTGTATTTCCGCCTAAAGCCCCACTCCTCAGGTTCCGAGAACCAGCGGGTGGGTATCATCATATCCCGACTCCAGGAAGGGCCCCAAGAGTGGGCCTTCTCCTTGGCTCCTGACGCCCCTGAACTTTCCTCTGTTGATCGTTTTTTCTCTGCCCTCGGACTCATTTACGACGAGACTGACAGGACTGCTTTAGCCGAGAGTCAGCTGGTGACCTTACGTCAGGGTAGGAGACCGGTTGAGGAATACTGTTCTGATTTTAGGAAGTGGTGCGTAGCTTCTCAGTGGAACGATCCGGCCCTAAGGTGCCAGTTTAGGTTAGGATTATCTGACGCCCTGAAGGATCTGCTGGTTAGCTACCCCTCGCCTGACTCCCTTGACCAGGTTATGGCCCTAGCAGTACGACTTGACCGACGTCTCAGGGAACGTCAGCTAGAACGCTTCAGTGTGCTCCCCTCTGACTTTTCTGCGATTCCCCCCGAGGTCCCGTCTCCTCGCCCCTCCACGGAGGACTCGGAGGTACCTATGCAACTCGGGGCCTCCATGTCCCCTCGACAACGTAGAGAGTTTCGCAGAATGAATGGTCTCTGCTTCTACTGTGGGGACGACAAGCATCTACTGAACACCTGCCCCAGGCGCAAGAATAAGAAGCCGGAAAACTTCCGCGCCTAAGTGATCATCGGGGAGGTCACTTGGGCGCACAGGTATTTCCCGTTAATGTGAAACGCAATAAGATTTTGCTTCCCTTTCAGGTCTCGTTTGCTGGCCGGTCTGCCACGGGCAGTGCTTTCGTGGATTCTGGCTCATCTGCTAATATCATGTCTGTGGATTTTGCTATGTCTCTAAAGATGCCTTGTATTGATTTACCTTATCCCATCCCTGTAGTAGGAATCGACTCAACCCCACTTGCTAATGGTTATTTTACTCAGCATACTCCTGTTTTTGAACTCCTGGTTGGCTCCATGCATTTGGAGCAGTGCTCTGTACTGGTGATGCAGGGATTATCGTCTGATCTGGTATTAGGTCTTCCCTGGTTGCAGTTGCATAATCCCACGTTTGATTGGAATACTGGGGATCTCACCAAATGGGGTAGTGAATGTCTTATGTCATGTCTTTCTGTTAACTCTATTTCTCCCCGGGAGGAGGTAAACACGCTTCCTGAGTTTGTTCAGGACTTCGCCGATGTGTTTTCTAAGGAGGCCTCCGAGGTGTTGCCCCCCCATAGAGATTACGATTGCGCTATCGATTTGGTGCCTGGTGCCAAGCTTCCTAAGGGTAGGATATTTAATCTCTCATGTCCTGAACGTGAAGCGATGAGGGTGTATATCCAAGAATGCCTGGCCAAGGGTTTCATTCGCCCCTCGACTTCTCCTGTAGGTGCTGGCTTCTTCTTCGTGGGGAAGAAGGATGGTGGTCTTAGGCCGTGCATTGATTATCGTAACCTGAATAAGGTCACCGTAAGGAACCAGTACCCACTTCCTTTGATTCCGGATCTTTTTAATCAGGTTCAGGGAGCCCAATGGTTTTCTAAGTTCGATCTACGGGGGGCATATAACCTTATCCACATCAAAGAGGGGGATGAGTGGAAAACTGCGTTCAACACACCCGAGGGTCATTTCGAATACCTGGTCATGCCCTTTGGGTTGTGTAATGCCCCTGCTGTCTTCCAGAATTTTATTAATGAAATCCTGAGAGAGTACCTGGGTAATTTTCTTGTTGTGTACCTTGATGACATACTGGTGTTTTCCAAGGACTGGTCCTCCCACGTGGAGCATGTCAGGAAGGTGCTCCAGGTCCTTCGGGAGAATAATCTGTTTGCTAAGACTGAAAAATGTGTCTTTGGGGTACAGGAGATACCATTTTTAGGGCAAATCCTCACTCCTCATGAATTCCGCATGGACCCTGCCAAGGTTCAAGCTGTGGCGGAATGGGTCCAACCTGCCTCCCTTAAGGCGTTACAGTGTTTTTTAGGGTTCGCCAACTATTACAGGAGATTTATTGCCAACTTCTCGGTCGTCGCTAAGCCTCTTACGGACCTTACCCGCAAGGGTGCCGATGTCCTCCATTGGCCCCCTGAGGCCGTCCAGGCCTTTGAGACTCTCAAGAAGTGCTTTATCTCGGCCCCCGTGCTGATTCAGCCCAACCAAGAGGAGCCATTTATTGTGGAGGTTGACGCTTCCGAGGTGGGAGTGGGGGCCGTCTTGTCCCAGGGTACCAGCTCCCTCACCCATCTCCGCCCCTGTGCTTACTTCTCTAGGAAGTTTTCGCCCACGGAGAGTAACTATGATATTGGTAACCGCGAACTTCTAGCCATTAAATGGGCTTTTGAGGAGTGGCGGCACTTCCTGGAGGGGGCCAGACACCAGGTAACGGTCCTTACGGATCACAAGAATCTGGTTTTCCTAGAATCGGCCCGGAGGCTTAATCCTAGACAAGCTCGGTGGGCACTATTCTTTACCAGATTTAATTTCTTGGTTACCTATAGGGCTGGGTCCAAGAATATTAAGGCTGACGCTCTGTCACGTAGTTTCATGGCCAATCCTCCTTCCGAGAAGGATCCCGCTTGTATTTTACCCCCTGGTATAATCGTCTCTGCCACGGATTCTGATTTAGCTTCTGATATCGCGGCTGATCAGGGTGCAGCTCCCGGGAACGTCCCTGGGGACAAACTGTTTGTTCCCCTGCAATACCGGCTGAGGGTACTCAGGGAAAACCATGACTCCGCTCTATCTGGTCATCCTGGCATCTTGGGCACCAAACACCTCATTACCAGAAACTATTGGTGGCCTGGGTTGCCTAAAGATGTTAGGGCTTACGTCGCCGCTTGTGAGGTTTGCGCTAGGTCCAAAACCCCTAGGTCCCGACCTGCGGGCCTACTACGTTCCTTGCCCATTCCCCAGAGACCTTGGACCCATATCTCCATGGATTTTATCACCGATTTGCCTCCATCTCAGGGCAAGTCGGTGGTGTGGGTGGTAGTCGACCGCTTCAGCAAGATGTGCCACTTTGTGCCCCTTAAGAAGCTACCTAACGCCAAGACGTTAGCTTCTTTGTTTGTGAAACACATCCTGCGTCTCCATGGGGCCCCAGTCAATATCGTTTCTGACAGAGGGGTACAATTTGTTTCCTTATTTTGGAGAGCTTTTTGTAAAAAGTTGGAGATTGATCTGTCCTTCTCCTCCGCCTTCCATCCCGAAACTAATGGCCAAACGGAAAGGACCAACCAATCCCTGGAACAATATTTAAGGTGTTTCATCTCTGACTGTCAATTCGATTGGGTCTCATTCCTTCCCCTTGCTGAATTTTCCCTGAATAACCGGGTCAGTAACTCGTCAGGGGTCTCCCCGTTTTTCTGTAATTTCGGGTTTAACCCAAGGTTCTCCTCCGTCTCCCCTGGTTGTTCCAATAATCCTGAGGTAGAGGAGGTTCATCGGGAACTGTGCACTGTCTGGGCCCAGGTTCAGAAGAACCTAGAGGCGTCCCAGAGCGCACAAAAGATTCAGGCGGATAGTAGACGTTCTGCTAACCCCCGGTTTGTCGTCGGGGATTTGGTCTGGTTGTCGTCCAGGAACTTGCGCCTTAAGGTCCCGTCCAGGAAGTTTGCTCCCCGATTTATTGGACCTTATAAGATCATTGAAGTCCTCAACCCTGTATCCTTCCGTCTGGAGCTCCCCCCATCCTTTCGCATACATGACGTCTTCCATGCCTCCCTCCTTAAACGCTGCTCCCCGTCCTGGTCCCCCTCGAGGATACCTCCTGTTCCCGTTCTCACCCCTGAGGGGGTGGAATTCGAGGTGGCCAAGATTATGGACAGTAGGATGGTCCAGGGCTCCCTCCAGTACCTGGTCCATTGGAGAGGATACGGGCTGGAGGAGAGGACTTGGGTACCTGCCCGTGATGTTCACGCTGGGGTATTGATCAGGAGGTTCCACCTCCTCTTCCCCACTAAACCGGGTCCCCTTAGTAAGGGTCCGGTGGCCCCTCATAAAAGGGGGAGTACTGTTAGGGATCTGCCAGGTACTTCATCTAGCTATACTCCTGGGATTAATCAATCCACACCTGAGGCCAGACCTGCTCGACTGACACCATCTCCCACCAACCAGGGTGGCAGGCTCAGGAGTGGGAGAGCCTATCGCGGCCTGGTCTCTCGGAGTTAGCTCCGCCCCCTGCCCTTTATTACCTGCCCTGTGCTCTCCCTCAGTGCTTGTAATTCTTTTGGATTCCTGGCCCCACTGCTGCTTGCTCCAGCCTGCTTCTGCCGTGCTTCTGCCTTGCTGCAGTTCTGCTTGACCTGCTTGCTTGCCCTGGCTTGCTTCTGTCTCCGTGCCTGCTCGGGTGTACTCACTTCGTCCTGACTGTTCGTTCGCCGCCCCGTTTCCTCGTGGCGTTCCGTGGCTACTGCCCCTTCCCTTGCGTGTTCCCTGTTTGTCTTCCTGTGCACTTAGCCAGCGTAGGGACCGCCGCCCAGTTGTACCTCGTCGCCAAGGGCGGGTCGTTGCAAGTAGGCAGGGACAGGGCGGTGGGTAGATTAGGGCTCACTTTCCCTTCACCTCCTTCCTGCCATTACATTCTTATACCCTTTTTGGAACACACTCTGCACTTTTATGGGTCCTTTTCTTGTTTGCAGTTTGTGGAACTTCGCTGAGAAAGTGTTGCACTGCAATGAGAAGTGAGCCTCGCATCCAGCGCAGATGATGACGTTTTGGGGCAGACGTGCTTGGGCCCACGGAATGTTCCTAACTAACCTGCACATCGGGATAGCAAGTAAGCCTACAATACAATGCCATCTGTACGATGTGCACAGCCAGCTTTATGTGGTAAATCCGGGGTGTTGTACAAAATATCTGTGCAATTTTTTTATTACTTTTTATTCCATTTTTGGGAGATGAGGAAGCCAAGAAACAGCAATTCTAGCACAGTTTTTTTATTATTTGTTTTACAGCGTTCACTGATACCAATTTTAAACAGCCTTTTTCATGTTTTACTACTTTCCCACAAAAAAATCATTATTTCTATAAAAAAAAACATGTTTTAGTGTCGCCATTTTCTGAGAGCAATAACGGCTTTTTTATTTTTCAGTTGATATCGCTGTGGGGGTGCTTGTTTTTTGTGTGACGAATTGTTGTATTTATTGGTATGATTTTGGGGTATGTGCAACTTATTGATGACTTTTAATTCCATTTCTTTTGAGACAAAGTGACCAAAAAAAGAAATTCTGCCATTTTTTTTTTTTATGGTGTTCATCATGCGGGAAAAATAACATGTTATTTTTACAGTACAGGCCGTTAGGAACGTGATGATACCGAATATGTATGGTTTTTTCATTTTTTTCCAATTATAAAGGACCAATTATAAAGGATCAGGGAAATAGGGCGATTGTATTTATTACTTAAAACTTTTATTTATTTATTATTCGAAAACATTTTTTTTTCTTCTAAAAATTTTATAATACAAGCATTTTACGCTACAAAATACCTCTGAAGGTATGCCGTGTGAACATGGTCTAAGTGTATCAGAGTTGTATCTTGTAATGAGCAGTACACCTGTGTTACACTTAGGCAAAATTCACACGAGCGTGGCCACATTTCCCGGACTGAACACACTTTAGGGAGACAGGCTCCTAGCATCATAGTTAGGTAAGATGCTAGGAATCCCTGCCTCGCTGCAGGAAAACTGTCCTGTACTGAAAACATGATTACAGTATGGAACAGTTTTCCCGCAGTGAGGCAGGGAATCCTAGCATCTTAGATAACTATGATGCTAGGAGCCCGGCTCCCTGAAGTGTGTTTGGTCCGGGAAATACTGCCGACATACGGTCCGTATATCATGACCAAATTACCCTTACATTTAACTAAAATGCACTATAAAAATATTACTTACAAATGTGGAAAACTGCAGGCATATTTTAGGCATTTTTAAATACTCTTTAACCCCTTCCCGCCCTAGCCACTTTTGACCTTCCTGACAGAGCCTCATTTTTCAAATCTGACATGTTCACTTTATGTGGTAATAACTCTGGAATGCTTTCACCTATCCAAGCGATTCTGAGATTGTTTTCTCATGACACATTGCACTTTAAGTTACTAGCAAAATTTGCTCGATATGTTCTATATTTAATTGTGAATAACACCGAAAATTAGCGAAAAATTGCAAAAATTAGCATTTTTCTCAATTTAAATGTATCTGCTTGTAAGACAGGCAGTTATACCACACAAAATGGTTGCTAATTAACATCACCCATATGTCTACTTTAGATTGGCATCGTTTTTTGAACATCCTTTTATTTTTCTATGACATCACAAGGCCTACAACTTTAGCAGCAATTTCTCACATTTTCAAGAAAATGTCAAAAGGCCATTTTTACAGGGGCCAGTTCAGTTGTGAAGTGGCTTTGAGGGCCTTATATATTAGAAACCCCCAAAAAGTCACCCCATTTTAAAAACTTCACCCCTCAAAGTATTCAAAACAGCATTTAGAAAATGTCTTAACCCTTTACACATTTCACAGGAATTAAAGCAAAGTAGAGGTGGAATTTACAAATTTCATATTTATTGGCAGAAATAAATTTTTAATACTATTTTTTTATTACACAGAAGGTTTTAGCAGAGAAATTCAACTCAATATTTGTTGCCCAGTCTCTGCAGTTTTAGGAAATATCCCACATGTGGTCGTAGCGTGCTACTGGAATGAAGCACAGGCCTCAGAAGCAAAGGAACACCTAGTGGATTTTGGGGCCTTATTTTGTTAGAAGGGCTCTTGCAGTGACAAAACAGTACAAATCCCCCAAAAGTGACCCCATCTGGGAAACTAGACACCTCAAGGAAATTATCTAGGGGTATGGTGAGCATTTTGACCGCACAGGTTTTTTACAGAATTTATTGGAAGTAGGCCGTGAAAATTAAAATCAACATTTATTCAAAGAAAATTTAGGTTTAGCCATTTTTTTTCTCATTTCCACAAGGACTGAAGGAGAAAAAGCACCGTAAAATTTGGAAAGCAATGTCTCCCGAGTAAAACAATACCCCACATGTGGTAATAAACGGATATTTGAACACAGGGCATGGCTTAGAAGGGATGGAGTGCCATTTGGCTTTGGGAGATCACATTTAGCAGGAATGGTTTGAGAGGCCTTGTCACATTTACAAAGCCCCTGAGGGGACTAAACAGTGGAAACCCCCCACAAGTGACCCCATCTGGGAAACTAGACACCTCAAGGAAATTATCTAGGGGTATGGTAAGCATTTTGACCGCACAGGTTTTTTACAGAATTTATTGGAATTAGGCCGTGAAAATTAAAATCAACATTTATTCAAAGAAAATTTAGGTTTAGCCATTTTTTTTCTCATTTCCACAAGGACTGAAGGAGAAAAAGCACCGTAAAATTTGTAAAGCAATGTCTCCCGAGTAAAACAATACCCCACATGTGGTAATAAACGGATATTTGAACACAGGGCATGGCTTAGAAGGGATGGAGTGCCATTTGGCTTTGGGAGATCACATTTAGCAGGAATGGTTTGAGAGGCCTTGTCACATTTACAAAGCCCCTGAGGGGACTAAACAGTGGAAACCCCCCACAAGTGACCCCATCTGGGAAACTAGACACCTCAAGGAAATTATCTAGGGGTATGGTAAGCATTTTGACCGCACAGGTTTTTTACAGAATTTATTGGAATTAGGCCGTGAAAATTAAAATCAACATTTATTCAAAGAAAATTTAGGTTTAGCCATTTTTTTTCTCATTTCCACAAGGACTGAAGGAGAAAAAGCACCGTAAAATTTGTAAAGCAATGTCTCCCGAGTAAAACAATACCCCACATGTGGTAATAAACGGATATTTGAACACAGGGCATGGCTTAGAAGGGATGGAGTGCCATTTGGCTTTGGGAGATCACATTTAGCAGGAATGGTTTGAGAGGCCTTGTCACATTTACAAAGCCCCTGAGGGGACTAAACAGTGGAAACCCCCCACAAGTGACCCCATTTCGGAAACTACACCCATTGAGGAAATTATCTAGGGGTATAGTGAGAATTTTTAGTTTTGTTTTAGGTGGTTTTTTTTTTCAATTTTTAAATGATCAAATTTTAAATGGGGCTGGTCAGTAGAAAAATTAATAATTGGTCATGGCCAGTATGGGAGACAGAAAAGGTGAATAATGAATAAATAAATTAAAAATCCAAGGAGGTATGATATATTTTGAAACATTGGTTCATGCACAGGCCGGGATTTGTGGGACATGTCTCACAATGGTATGTGGTGTCCTTACGAATGCCTCGCTTGGCACACACACGGCATTTTTTTTGGGGCTTCTTTTTTTTTTCAGTGGGGGGGATTTCTGTCGGGAAATGCTGGCCGGGAATTATCCTACTGACGGAAGAGCCAGATGAACTGCCCTCTTCTTCCTGGTTACCAAACATCAGGGACTTTATGACCTTTTCCTGAAATTGCAGGAACGTACCTCCACTGCTGGCATATCTATAGAGGACAAAGGCGTTGTATAAAGCCATCTGTGTAAGATGCACAGACAGCTTCTTATACCATACTCTGGTCTTGCGCATGGCGTTGTATGGTTTTATAACCTGGTCGGACAGGTCAACGCCACCCATATACTTGTTGTACTCCTGTACACAATATGGTTTTGGGACTTGGGAAGTGGATCCACGTACAGGGACTAGGCTGCATCTGCTGTCGTGTATGCTGGTCAGTATAAGGACGTCCCTTTTATCCTTATACTTTAGGAGGAGCAGATTGTCGCAGCAGAAAGCTTTGCTCTCTCCTAATTTTAGGATCTGACCCAGCAATGTTTTGGGGAGGCCCTTCTTATTTTTGCGGATTGTTCCGCATGCCAAGGTGGATCTGGACAAGAGAACTTTTACTAAGGGGACACTGTTATAAAAGTTGTCCAGATAAAGATGATAGCCTTTCCCAAGTAAAGGATGGATAAGATCCCATACGATCTTTCCACTAATTCCAAGGAAAGGGGGGCATTCTGGGGGATCTATATGGGAGTCTTTTCCCTCATAGACCCTAAAGGAGTAGGTGTAACCGGTGGCACTTTCGCACAGCTTGTAGAGCTTTATGCCGTACCGGGCTCTTTTATTGGGTAGATACTGCCTGAAGTGCAGTCTACCCTTGAAGCTGACTAGGGATTCATCTACCGAAATATTTTGCTGGGGGGTATAAACGTGGGAAAAAATTTGGGAGTAGTGGGCAATCAATGGTCGTATTTTATATAGCCTATCAAAATTTGGGTCCTGTGGGGGTGGGCACTGGCTATTATCATTGTAATGAAGGAATTTCAGGATGGCTTCGAAGCGCTTCCTTGGCATTACTGTGCGGTAAATGGGGGTGTTATATAAAATATCAAGAGACCAATAGTCTCTAATCCTAGGCTTTTTTATTAGGCCAAAACTTAAAAATATGCCCCAAAACTTCCGCAATTCCACTAGGTTTGTGGGGGTCCAATTTTGGCTTCTCCCATAATAAGAGTCAGGGTTCTGGGCGATAAATTGTTCCGCATAGATGTTGGTCTGCTGGACCATTAACGCTAAAAGGGAGTCTGAAAAAAAAAGGTTAAAATAATCAATGGGGCTGAAACCCGTCATTTCAATTTGAATGCCTGAGCGGGCTGTAAACTCAGGCACCTGGGGGGTATAATTCTCTGCAGCTTCCCAGGTCAGCTCAGGCAGATCAGGAACTACGGCTCTTCTACGCCGACTGGGGGGTGCAGATTCAGAGTCACTGGATGCAGAGGAAGATGGAAGCACGAACTGCTCCTCACCTTCACTTGCGCTGTCCGTGTCGGAACACAGCATTGCAGATGCTTCCTCGGCTAAAAAGACTCTTTTGGCCATACTGAAAAACTTGTGCTACCTAACTAACTAAAAACAGGTTAGTGGGCACAAAAGGGCAGAAAAGCGGCAGATCGCTGGTTTTTTTTAACTTACGCACTGTATTTATTCCTGTCTCCGTCTCTCACAAGCTCTCTGACAGGAAAGAGCTTGTCAGAGACGGAGATGCCGGCAAACCACGGCTCCTGCGCTGTGATTGGCCTGTCAGTACTGACCAATCACAGCTCGTTTCCGGCACAGGGACCACTCTGATTGGTCCTGTTTGAATCCTGCTTTGTGATCGGGACGCTGTCACCATGTCTGTTGACATGGTGACAGTTTGAAGCTTGGGCATGCACAGCTTCCCCATGGCTCCTCTATCCCCCCCACGGGTGCAATAGGCAGGCACCACTGCAACTGCGCTGTGATTGGCCTGTCAGTACTGACCAATCACAGCTCGTTTCCGGCACAGGGACCACTCTGATTGGTCCTGTTTGAATCCTGCTTTGCGATCGGGACACTGTCACCATGTCTGTTGACATGGTGACAGTTTGAAGCTTGGGCATGCACAGCTTCCCCATGGCTCCTCTATTCCCCCCACGGGTGCAATAGGCAGGCAACACTGCTCCTGCGCTATGATTGGCCTGTCAGTACTGACCAATCACAGCTCGTTTCCGGCACAGGGACCACTCTGATTGGTCCTGTTTGAATCCTGCTTTGCGATCGGGACGCTGTCACCATGTCTGTTGACATGGTGACAGTTTGAAGCTTGGGCATGCACAGCTTCCCCATGGCTCCTCTATTCCCCCACGGGTGCAAAAGGCAGGCACACACCGCTCATACTCGGAACTGGCTCCCGGTCGCTTTCGGAAGGAGACGCCAACGTGGCCTTGCTCGTGCAACTCCAGGTGGGCTTGAGGCTTCCGAAAATGCCATAAAAAAAAAAAGATTTTTTTATTATGAAGGTAGAAAAATCAGCGGGACCGACCCGCGAGCGAAGCCGACGTGGAGTTCCAGGAGGTCGGCATGAGTTGGCCGTGCATACCGCTAAAGCCCTCAAACTCCGAGGCTGGCGCTGAGGAGCTCATACACGGCTGCAACCGGGCTGGCACGGCTTCCCCATGGCTCCTCTATCCCCCCAAGGATGCCATAGGCAGGCACACGCCGCTCATACCCGGAGCGGGCACACCGCCGCTGACATGCATCCTTCGCGGACCGGAAGTGCTTGTCAGCCGGCTGGACACAACGGGACTCGCCGCGGGCGCTGTGGAGCTCCCACAAGGAAGCTGCCGGCATGTACAAGCTCCCCAGGGGCCCCTCTATCCCCCCACGGGTGCAAAAGGCAGGCACACGCCGCTCATACTCGGAACTGGCTCCCGGCCGCTTTCGGAAGGAGACGCCGACGTGGCCTTGCTCGTGCAACTCCAGGTGGGCTTGAGGCTTCCGAAAATGCCATAAAAAAAAAAAGATTTTTTTATTAAGAAGGTAGAAAAATCAGCGGGACCGACCCGCGAGCGAGGCCGACGGGGACTTCTAGGAGGTCGGCATGAGGTGGCCGCGTCTACCGCTCGAAACCTGGAAGTCTGCAACGGGCGCTGCGGAGCTCGTACACGGCTGTCCCCGGTCTTGCACAGCTTCCCCATGGCTCCTCTATCCCCCCCATGGGTGCAATATAATTTTTTTTAAAAAAAACAATTTTAGTCATTATTAACCCCTTCCCGCCATTGGACGTATATGTACGTCCTGGAAAGCATTGACTTCACGCAAAATGACGTACAATGTTTGGCACCGGCTCAGAAGCTGAGTCGGTGCCATCATCACCGGATCTCAGCTGTATCTTACAGCTGACATCCGACTGTAACGGTGGGGACCGAACTAGGTTAATAATGACTAAAATTGTTTTTTTTTTAAAAAATTATATTGCACCCATGGGGGGGATAGAGGAGCCATGGGGAAGCTGTGCAAGACCGGGGACAGCCGTGTACGAGCTCCGCAGCGCCCGTTGCAGACTTCCAGGTTTCGAGCGGTAGACGCGGCCACCTCATGCCGACCTCCTAGAAGTCCCCGTCGGCCTCACTCGCGGGTCGGTCCCGCTGATTTTTCTACCTTCTTAATAAAAAAATCTTTTTTTTTTTATGGCATTTTCGGAAGCCCCAAGCCCACCTGGAGTTGCACGAGCAAGGCCACGTCGGCGACTCCTTCCGAAAGCGGCCGGGAGCCAGCTCCGTGTATGAGCGGTGTGTGCCTGCCTATTGCAGCCGTGGAGGGATAGAGGAGCCATGGGGAAGCTGTGCCAGCCCGGGGGCAGCCCTGTAGGAGCTCCACAGCGCCCGCGGCGAGTCCCGCCGTGTCCACCCGGCTGCCAAGCACTTCCTGTCCGCGAGTGATGCATGACAGCGGCCGGGAGCCAGCTCCGCCTATTAGCGGCGGTGTGCCTGCCTTCTGCACCCGTGGGGGGATAGAGGGGCCCCGTGGGAGCTGCTGCATGCCGGCAGCTTCCTTGTGGGAGCTCCACAGCGCCCGCGGTCCTCGGCGGACTTCCAGGGCAAGAGCGGTATGAGCGGCCACCTCATGCCGACCTCCTGGAAGTCCCCGTCGGCTTAGCTCGCGGGTCGGTCCCGCTGTTTTTTTTTTTACCTTCTTAATAAAAAAATCTTTTTTTTTTTATGGTACTTTCGGAAGCCTCAAGCCCACCTGCAGTTGCACGAGCAAGGCCACCTCGGTGACTCCTACCGAAAGCGGCCGGGAGCCATCTCCGTGTACGAGCGGCGTGTGCGGCGTGTGCCTGCCTATTGCACCCGTGGGGGGATAGAGGAGCTTTGGGGAAGCTGTGCCAGCCCGGGGGCAGCCCTGTAGGAGCTCCACAGCGCCCGCGGCGAGTCCCGCCGTGTCCACCCGGCTGCCAAGCACTTCCGGTCCGCGAGTGATGCATGACAGCGGCCGGGAGCCAGCTCCGCCTATTAGCTGCGGTGTGCCTGCCTTCTGCACCCGTGGGGGGATAGAGGGGCCCCGTGGGAGCTGCTGCATGCCGGCAGCTTCCTTGTGGGAGCTCCACAGCGCCCGCGGTCCTCGGCGGACTTCCAGGGCAAGAGCGGTATGAGCGGCCACCTCATGCCGACCTCCTGGAAGTCCCCGTCGGCTTAGCTCGCGGGTCGGTCCCGCTGTTTTTTTTTTTACCTTCTTAATAAAAAAATCTTTTTTTTTTTATGGTACTTTCGGAAGCCTCAAGCCCACCTGCAGTTGCACGAGCAAGGCCACCTCGGTGACTCCTACCGAAAGCGGCCGGGAGCCATCTCCGTGTACGAGCGGCGTGTGCGGCGTGTGCCTGCCTATTGCACCTGTGGGGGGATAGAGGAGCTTTGGGGAAGCTGTGCCAGCCCGGGGGCAGCCCTGTAGGAGCTCCACAGCGCCCGCGGCGAGTCCCGCCGTGTCCACCCGGCTGCCAAGCACTTCCGGTCCGCGAGTGATGCATGACAGCGGCCGGGAGCCAGCTCCGCCTATTAGCGGCGGTGTGCCTGCCTTCTGCACCCGTGGGGGGATAGAGGGGCCCCGTGGGAGCTGCTGCATGCCGGCAGCTTCCTTGTGGGAGCTGGGCATCGGCCGCGGCGAGTCCCGTAGTTCACCCGACCGACAAGCACTTCCGGCCCGCGGCGGACTTCCAGGGCTCAAGCGGTAGGCGCGGCCACCTCATGCCGACCTCCTGGAACTCCCCCTCGGCCTCGCTCGCGTGTCTGTCTTCATTCACGTTTTGGAGAAAAAACCCTATGAGGTTTTTATTTTGGCCTTCAGCCAAGCAGCAGTTCCAGGAGGCCGGGCATTTTGGCACCTCCCACCGGTGTAATTGGCGAGGTGACACTTTTAGGGGTGTGAATATCTCCTACGCCTGAAATACTGTGAGAGGGAGAACTTGCTCCGCCTCCCAAGTCCAACACTTCCAGGACGAGAGGAGGGCGGGAGGCGTTCCCTGCTTAGGCCGAATGCTGCTTCCACGGCGATAGCGGCACCAAGCCGCCCTCTCACGCCGCTGCCCTGGATGTCCCCGTCGGCCTCGCTCGCTGGTCGGGTCCGGTGTTTTTTTACCTTCTTAATAAAAAATTATTTTTTTTTTTATGTTATTTCCTGAAGCCCCAAGCCCACCTGCAGTTGCACGAGCAAGGCCACCTCGGCAACTCCTACCGAAAGCCGTGAACGAGGAAGTACAAACGGGAGCTGCTCCCGTTCCAAGCCGAGAAGGACTTCCATGGTGTGACCGGTAGGTAGTGGCACCTCCTGCCGTCCTCCTGGAAGTCCCCGTCGGCCTGGCTCACGGCTCGGTCCCGCTGTGTGTTTTACCTTCATAATAAAAAACACTTTTTTTTTTTATGGTATTTTCTGAAGTCCCAAGCCGACCTGCAGTTGCAGGAGCTCGGCCACCTCGGCAACTCCTACCGAAAGCCGTGAACGAGGAAGTACAAACGGGAGCTGCTCCCGTTCCAAGCCGAGAAGGACTTCCATGGTGTGACCGGTAGGTAGTGGCACCTCCTGCCGTCCTCCTGGAAGTCCCCGTCGGCCTCGCTCGCAGGTCTGTCTTCATTGACGTTTTGGAGAAAAAACCCTATGAAGTTTTTATTTTGGGCCTCAGCCGGGCAGCAGTTCCATGAGCCCGGGTACTTTGGCACCTTACCCCGGTGTATTTGAGGTGGTGACACTTTTAGGGGTGTGAATATCTCCTTCACCTGAAATCCTGTGAGAGGGCATCTAGGTTTTGAGTTCCAAGTCCCAACGGTTCTTCCTAGCGGGAAGTCCTAACCGTTCCTGGCCGAGAGTGACTTCCAGGGTTTGAGCAATAGGTACCGGCCCGCCCTCTCACGGTGCCTCCTGGAAGTCCCCGTCGGCCTCGTTCGCTGGTCGGTCCGCTGCACCTTAACTTCCATGAAAGAACTTTGGTGCATTCTTTCTGGAGTCCCAGGCCGACCAGCAGTTGCAGGAGCTCGGCCAGCCCTGTGACTCCAACCGAGTACCATGAAGGAGGACGTGCTGCACGTTCTTGCGGGAGCTGCACCTGGTCCAACCCGAGAAGGACTTCCATGGTGTGACCGGTATGTAGTGGCACATCATGCTGGCCTCCTGGAAGTTCCCGTCGGCCTTGCTCGCTGGTCGGTCCGCTGCACCTGAACTTCCACGAAAGAACTTTGATGCATTCTTTCTGGAGTCCCAGGCCGACCAGCAGTTGCAGGAGCTCGGCCACCTTGGCGACTCCAACCGAACACCTTGAAGGAGGACGTGCTGCACGTTCTAGCGGGAGCTGCACCTGGTCCAACCCGAGAATGACTTCCATGGTGTGACCGGTATGTAGTGGCACGTCATGCCGGCCCCCTGGAAGTCCCCGTCGGCCTCGCTGGCAGGTCTGTCTTCATTGACGTTTTGGAGGAAAAACCCTATGAGGTTTTTATTTTGGGCCTCAGCCGGGCAGCAGTTCCAGGAGCCCGGGTACTTTGGCACCTTACCCCGGTGTATTTGAGGTGGTGACACTTTTAGGGGTGTGAATATCTCCTTCACCTGAAATCCTGTGAGAGGGCATTTAGGTTTTGAGTTCCAAGTCCCAACGGTTCTTCCTAGCGGGAAGTCCTAACCGTTCGTGGCCGAGAGTGACTTCCAGGGTGTGAGCGATAGGCACCGGCCCTCTCATGGTGTCTCCTGGAAGTCCCCGTCGGCCTCGTTGGCTGGTCGGTCCGCTGCACCTGAACTTCCACGAAAGAACTTTGGTGCATTCTTTCTGGAGTCCCAGGCCGACCAGCAGTTGTAGGAGCTCGGCCACGTTGGCGACTCCAATCGAGAGTACCGTGAAGGAGGACGTGCTGCACGTTCTAGCGGGAGCTGCACCTGGTCCAACCCGAGAATGACTTCCATGGTGTGGCCGGTATGTAGTGGCACGCCATGCCGGCCTCCTGGAAGTCCCCGTCGGCCTAGCTCGCAGGTCTGTCTTCATTGACGTTTTGGAGGAAAAACCCTATGAGGTTTTTATTTTGGGCTTCAGCCGGGCAGCAGTTCCAGGAGCCCGGGTAAGTTGGCACCTTACCCCGGTGTATTTGAGGTGGTGACACTTTTAGGGGAGCGAATATCTCCTTCACCTGAAAACCTGTGAGAGGGCATTTCTGCTCCGCGTTCCAAGTCCCAACGGTTCTTCCTAGCGGGAAGTCCTAACCCTTCGTGGCCGAGAAGGACTTCCATGGTGTGACTGGTATGTAGTGGCACGTCATGCCGGCCTCCTGGAAGTCCCCGTCGGCCTCGTTGGCTGGTCGGTCCGCTGCACCTGAACTTCCACGAAAGAACTTTGGTGCATTCTTTCTGGAGTCCCAGGCCGACCAGCAGTTGTAGGAGCTCGGCCACGTTGGCGACTCCAATCGAGAGTACCGTGAAGGAGGACGTGCTGCACGTTCTAGCGGGAGCTGCACCTGGTCCAACCCGAGAAGGACTTCCATGGTGTGACCGGTATGTAGTGGCACGTCATGCCGGCCTCCTGGAAGTCCCCGTCGGCCTCGCTGGCAGGTCTGTCTTCATTGACGTTTTGGAGGAAAAACCCTATGAGGTTTTTATTTTGGGCTTCAGCCGGGCAGCAGTTCCAGGAGCCCGGGTAAGTTGGCACCTTACCCCGGTGTATTTGAGGTGGTGACACTTTTAGGGGTGTGCGAATATCTCCTTCACCTGAAATCCTGTGAGAGGGCATTTAGGTTTTGAGTTCCAAGTCCCAACGGTTCTTCCTAGCGGGAAGTCCTAACCGTTCGTGGCCGAGAGTGACTTCCAGGGTGTGAGCGATATGCACCGGCCCTCTCATGGTGTCTCCTGGAAGTCCCCGTCGGCCTCATTGGCTGGTCGGTCCGCTGCACCTGAACTTCCACGAAAGAACTGTGGTACATTCTTTCTGGAGTCCCAGGCCGACCAGCAGTTGTAGGAGCTCGGCCACGTTGGCGACTCCAATCGAGAGTACCGTGAAGGAGGACGTGCTGCACGTTCTAGCGGGAGCTGCACCTGGTCCAACCCGAGAAGGACTTCCATGGTGTGACCGGTATGTAGTGGCACGTCATGCCGGCCTCCTGGAAGTCCCCGTCGGCCTCGCTGGCAAGTCTGTCTTCATTGACGTTTTGGAGGAAAAACCCTATGAGGTTTTTATTTTGGGCTTCAGCCGGGCAGCAGTTCCAGGAGCCCGGGTAAGTTGGCACCTTACCCCGGTGTATTTGAGGTGGTGACACTTTTAGGGGTGCGAATATCTCCTTCACCTGAAATCCTGTGAGAGGGCATTTAGGTTTTGAGTTCCAAGTCCCAACGGTTCTTCCTAGCGGGAAGTCCTAACCGTTCGTGGCCGAGAGTGACTTCCAGGGTGTGAGCGATAGGCACCGGCCCTCTCATGGTGTCTCCTGGAAGTCCCCGTCGGCCTCATTGGCTGGTCGGTCCGCTGCACCTGAACTTCCACGAAAGAACTTTGGTACATTCTTTCTGGAGTCCCAGGCCGACCAGCAGTTGTAGGAGCTCGGCCACGTTGGCGACTCCAATCGAGAGTACCGTGAAGGAGGACGTGCTGCACGTTCTAGCGGGAGCTGCACCTGGTCCAACCCGAGAAGGACTTCCATGGTGTGACCGGTATGTAGTGGCACGTCATGCCGGCCTCCTGGAAGTCCCCGTCGGCCTCGCTGGCAGGTCTGTCTTCATTGACGTTTTGGAGGAAAAACCCTATGAGGTTTTTATTTTGGGCTTCAGCCGGGCAGCAGTTCCAGGAGCCCGGGTAAGTTGGCACCTTACCCCGGTGTATTTGAGGTGGTGACACTTTTAGGGGTGCGAATATCTCCTTCACCTGAAATCCTGTGAGAGGGCATTTTGGTTTCGTGTTCCAAGTCCCTACGGTTCTTCCTAGCGGGAAGTCCTAACCGTTCGTGGCCGAGAGTGACTTCCAGGGTGTGAGCGATAGGCACCGGCCCTCTCATGGTGTCTCCTGGAAGTCCTCGTCGGCCTCGTCCACCTGTCGTTAAGCTGTGAGAGGAGCACGTGCTCCCGCGCCGTTTGAGTCTTTGGAATTTGTCCAAGACTCCTCAGATCGATCTGGCTCCCCGCGACCCGGCGGCGGAGGGACCACTCGCTCGGCAGTGCTTTGGAGCCCTGTCGGTTACGGCGAGCGCGTCTTCCTCCCACACCGTCCGGGTCTGTTTCGCCCCCGGCCACCTACGGCCGGTGTCCCAAAAAGCCCGGCGGTCCTGCTAAGGCGGGCGCCGGTACCTCTCGCTCCCGCGAGGTGCGTTTGCTCAGTGCTGCTTCTATCACTCTAAAAGGCGTCCGAGAGTGCGCTGGTGTCGCCGGAGCCCGAGGCGCGAGAGAAAGCTTTAAACGACGGGGAGGCAGTGACCGCCCCCGTATGTCCGCTGCTCGCAAGGGCCTCTCTAGCCGAGGTGCTCCCAGGCGCACCCGCGCATGGGGCACGGTTGTTTCTCGCAAGTAGTCCAAAGCCGTCTTCCGCCTCGCCCGAGGCTGGAAGTGTCGGCGTGGCTCCCGCATGCAAGCCACACGCGGCTCCACGGTGGCTTCCCTCCCCCCCTCTCCGGAGGGGGCGGCCCCATCCCATGTGGAGCCGCTAAGCCGCCGGGAAAGCGGCCTCGGTTCCCCGTGGGCGACAAATGCGTCCTCCTCGGCACTTTGCGAGCTGGGCCGCCGGAGAGAGCAGTTAACCCGGATTGTCGAGGTTGTCCGTTGCCTTTGTCCCATATTACCTAAGCCTGGTCCTTGTTACCTTACTGGTAAGGGTTAGGGACGCTGAGCGCGCTCCATCTTCTCGGCTCTATGTTGGGCTCTCTCTAAACAGGTCCTCGACTTAAGACCGACCGGTCTTCGTAGGCATCCTTCATCTCGGCAGGTTGCGAGCTGGGCCGCCGGTGAGAGCAGTTAACCCGGATTGTCGAGGTTGCCGTTGCCTTTGTCCCATATTACCTAAGCCTGGTCCTTGATACCTTACTGGTAAGGGTTAGGGACGATGAGCGCGCTCCATCTTCTCGGCTCTATGTTGGGCTCTCTCTAAACAGGTCCTCGACTTACGATTCTGCCCCGACCGACCGACCGGTCTTCGTAGGCTTCCTCCATCTTGGCAGGTTGCGAGCTGGGCCGCGGTGAGAGTATGTAGCCCGGACTGTCCTGAAGCGTCACAGTGGCATATTGAACACCCCGG